>NW_021703777.1:33018506-33090822 GCF_005190385.1 Monodon monoceros | reverse complement strand
AGCCTCACCAAACTATCATTGCATCCATTGCAGCAAACGGGAGTGGAAAGTCCTATACTTTCTTATCTCCTAGCTATTATGCAGTTTTCAGTCTTCAGAGGCATACTGGAATTATATAAGATAAAAAAAGACATTTTCTCACCAATTAACATATGCATATTACACAACTGGAAGGAATTAGCTTCCAAAAGAATAGCAGCACCTGTGAAGTCTTTTTAAAAACCCCAAATTAACAACTCCTTTTTATTCTTATTTCAGGTGATACCACTATCCAAAGGGAGAGCTCTCATTTCTCAGAATATTAAACACTTAGTTATACCAGAAAACTTGAAGCCTGCAAAAATAATGAGCTTGATAAAGTCACCTGATCACCTTCAACAACATCATAGTGGAAAGTTACATTTTAGTATCGCTGCAGATGACAAGGATGGTCACTTTGAAGTCGACAGCTCGACAGGAGACTTGTTCCTCTTTAAGGAACTGGATTATGAAATGACGTCCCATTATCTTTTCAGGGTGGTAACTAAAGACCACAGCAGAAACCCTCCCATGAATAGCACAGTCTTCCTTAGTGTTGCTGTGGAAGATCAGAATGACCATTCCCCATCTTTCCGGGAGGAGTTCATTGTGATCAGCGTGGAAGAGAATGCCCCTGTCGGGACTCTGGTGCACGTTTTCAATGCCAAAGATGGTGATGGCAGTTTTTTGAACAGTAGAGTACAATACTTCATTGAAGCCCACCACCCTGGAGTGAATCCATTTCTCATCCACCCCTCATTTGGCACTTTGGTCACCGCTTCCCCCCTTGACAGAGAGAGAGTTCCGACTGTTGTCCTGACAGTAACTGCATCCGATCAGGCTGTGAATGTGACAGACCGGCGACTGAGATCGCTGATGGCGAAGGTAGTGATTTTGGATATAAATGACCACAGCCCCACTTTTACATCTTTCCCCATCGCCCTTGTCAAAGAGGATGCCGCGGTGGGCTCCTTGGTGCACCACATAACTGCTCAAGATCCAGACGCAGGAAGGAATGGAAGAGTAACATTCAGCATCCTCTCAGGAAATGAAAATATGGCCTTTATGCTAGATGAGTCATCAGGTACTGTCCTTGTCACTGTCAGTTAAAGCCTGTGATCACTTGCTTACATTTATCTTTTTCATTTTCCTCTGTTATAAAATCATAGTTCTCAAGATGCATATGCTTTAAGGAAATTTGACTTGATTTACTGTTTAACTTATATAGATGATAGGCACAGAGGTCATATTCAGAGAACAAAGAGTAATTGGCCTGTTTGTTAACATTGACCTGCTTTGTAGCTAGCTCACATTTCCTGGGATGAATATACAGTAGCCCACTTCTTTACCCCCATTGTGTGTTTTCATAGGGTAGGAGATGATACCAAGAGTGAATCAAGGTAGAACATGAGTCAACATTGTTCAAAGACTTTAGTATGGAAACTTATCTCTAAGATCATACAAACATACACTTGTAAATAGTTGGAAATCATGTATTTTTAAATGGTTGTATTGATATTGACATTAAGACCCTTACTTTTCACAACTGAAACATTTTATTTTTGGCAGAAGCATTTATTCACTGTCAAGTACTCTTTGGAAATGGCACTCACTGTCACTTCCCTTGTCTTGCTGTTACCATATTGTCAGATAACATCTTCTAAAATTTTTGATGTAGTTTGATGGACAATTATACATTCAAAGTGTCATTCTTGTTATATTGGAAATGAAATTCCCTCAACCTGATTTTCAGAAGATATTGAAGTGATGGACTACCATCTCATTCTCTAAAAAATAAAATCATTTCTGCATGAGCCTTAGAAAAAAATCTCAGATGTATACCATTTGGCCCAACTGTTAGTAAGAGCATTATTTGGAATGGGACTGAATGTGTAGAATTTGGAAGTCATGATTATAGTCTGGCTATATACTGTTGGAAAATTTCATCAAAATATTTATTAAATCCTGTGCATATGGTTCTGTTCTGAGACCTGCATGAACACCACCTAAAAGTCCAACTGACAGAGAGATAGTCCAGACCCAGTTGGTGATTTCTGTTAGAGCTGGGGTCTCCAAGGATCTATTTAAACGATATTTAAAATGTTTTCCAAAATGGCTAAGGAAGGTCTATTTCAGATTGTTAAAGAGGGTGGATAAAATTAGAATTGCGTCTCAGTAATATAGATATCCTGAATCTTAAACAATTGCAGTGGTTGTTTCAGTTGAGATATTTTTTTCAAAGACATAACATGCTAATTGCTGAAGGCACTCTTTTGAAATAGGCTATTTTCCTCTCACAAAGCTCATATTTTTTTATCAAGAAGACAAAGTGATATTTTCAATGGCTTTTGGCTATGAAGTGTAAAATGATAAGCAATTATGGAGAAACCATTTTATATATAAAATCTGAATCAGTAAGCTTCTTTAATTATTTGAAGAAAAGTTCTTATAGGAGGAGCACGTGTTAGAGGAGCAAACAACAATCCTAAAAGAAAAAGTGTGACAATTGGAGTTATGTAACAAATATATGTGTGCAAGTTGCTTATATGTGTTACATGCTTAAATGGCAGTTGGATGGAGACATTGTATTCGTGAAGTTTATTGTCCGAGTTATAGTCTTTACTATTTTTTGTTAATAAAAAAAGACAGTTAAATGAGATTAGTATAAAGAGACTATAACTCTTTGACAAAAACTAAATCTCTTAAAGGATGTAGCCATACTTTTTGTAACTTGGTCACTTTTACACATGAAGTGTCCTTTGACACGAAGAGGGATACTGTTAGAACCTAGATATATTTTTAAATGAAGGTAGAGGGACTTCCCTGGTGGTACAGTGGTTAAGACTCCGTGCTCCCAATGAAACCGGGTTTGATCCCTGGTCAGGGAGCTAGATTCCACATGCATGCTGAAACTGAGTTCACGTGCCGCAGCTAAGGAGCCCATGTGCAGCAACTAAGACCTGGCACAACCAAATAAATAAATATTAAAAAAAAAATGAAGGTAGATGTTGGGTAGATAAATATTCTTGATGTAATCATCTTAGTAGATAATGATATGTTATGGATTATTTCTGAATTCTCATTCATCCTTATAATTTAAATTAGAATGACTTTTCTAATTAAAGATGTTCTCTTTTATTCCAGATAATATATAAATTTAAAGTTGGTTTCATAATATTTATTCTTTAACAGAGAAAGCTTCTGAATTTTTAGCAACTTAGATGAGTTAGACAAAAGTATAGTAAGCATGACTTCTCCAAAGAATATTACCTATTGCTTTTCTCTTCTTTCAAAACAGGTTTACTAACTACTACTTCGCCTTTGGATTATGAGTTAAAAGGTCAGTACATTCTGACCCTTCTGGCACTGGATGGTGGCACACCAACACTTTCTTCATCCCAGACTTTGACAATTACTGTTCTTGATGTAAACGATGAGGCCCCAGTATTTAAACAGCACCTATATGAAGCTTCAGTTAAAGAAAATCAAAATCCAGGGGAGTTTGTCACAAGAGTTGAAGCTGTGGACAGAGATTCAGGTAACTCAAAAATGTGGGAACTAAGTAATCGATGTTAAAAGCAAAAATTGACATTTACCAGAAACTTGAAAACAGTTGCTAGTTATTTCAAACTTCTAGAATTTCTTTAATTAGCATACACAGAAAAAAAAATTGAATGCATAGTGTGTACTTTTTATAGCATTTGCTTGTATTAATTTTTATTATTACTTATAGTAGAGTGATACATATCTAATTAATATACATTTTATTGATTTGATTTTGATAATAAACAGAAGTATAGACAAAGGATCACACTTTTTTCAGACTGTAATAGCTAGATACATGGAGTACCAGAAGGTAAATCGTTCTTTATTTTCTCTATATGTAGCATAATGGAAGAGATTGGATGCTGGTGTCAGACTGCCTGGCTTTGAATCCTAGAATCACCACTTAAGCTGTGTAACCTTTAATAAGCTATATACTAGCTCTCTCTCATCCTCTGTTTGCTTATCTGTAAAATGGGGATTATGATACAGCCTAATTCATAATTCTGTTATGAATATGAATGAGTTATTACCTACAAAGGGCTGAGACCAGTATCTGGCAAAATAAACAGTCAATAAATGTTAACTTCCATCATTACTGTATTACTGTTGTGTTATTAATATCAACCACTGTGTTCAGACAAATGACTTTGAAGTAAACAGTTACTATGGCTAGGAATTTATAAATGTCTTAGAATTGCTTTTCAATATCACTATGACTTTTTTGGCCATGTAAGCTTCAGTAACTTTAATAATATCCTTTTTTAATTTTAAACAAAATAATTATAAAAATTATAGTGAAGTAGTTGCCATTAACAGCATATGCTGAATTTTCCCATCTGAATTAATACAAATAGTTTAATAAGCCAGTATTTTTAAATTCACATTTGTATATAGCAAGTGGCAATACATAATCAATATAATATTTTGTTCTTTTCTTGCAAGAATTGTAACAGATGTTTCTATGGAAATAATAGTATGAAAACTAGCATTTTCCTCCTAAATTGTTTATCAAAGGGGTAAAAGATACATTTTCTTGAACTTTTAAATTATATACCGTTTAGATGCTTTGCACTTTGGGGAAACATCATATTTTAATGAAATGCATTTTATGTGATGCGATGAAGATTTTCAAGGGCCAACCCAATTTTCTCTTTTGACCAGAGCGGGGCAGTGTGATCAAAGAGTTTTGCTTACTGTGCTCACCAAGAGGGCTGGAGTGTGCTAACAATTGCTTGTCCCAACTCTGCTTAAAGAATTTAGCACATTTCTGGCAGTGTGGTTTTTAGTTGATAGAAACAATGGAGAACATACATAAGCTTTGTGTTTCCAATATACCCAGTTTAGTAAAGTTCTCCAAGAGGATTCTCTGGTGTAAATTGAGTAATGCAGAGCTCCGGGCAACACAGAAACCACTTCCCAAAGTACACAGACATATGCTGAACCCATCACTGACATGTGATTTAGCAAGCATTTAAAGTCTGTAAAATGCTTCCTCCCTTTGACTTTATTTTATTAATTTTATTTTTTAAAATGGACTCTACTTAAAGGATTTATTTGCTTTAATATTTGAAGGCAAAAAGAATTTCTCTCAAAATTTTTCATATGTCAACTAAAGATGATTACCATAAATACGCTTTCCAATTTTTACTGTCAAATTGCCAAGCGTTAGTGTAATTTTCTTTTGGAATGAGTCGTCTGCAACCTGTTACTTATAATTGAATTGAAAGTTCATTATTCTAGAGATTATGGTTTGCCAGGGAATTTAGATGCAAAATTGCTGGCTTTCTGGCTTTGGCTTTATGGGTGTTTGAGATACACATTAGCATTTCCTGAGTCTCACGCACCTTCACAAGTTTTGTAGACAATTTTGGTTTACTGGAAATCTCAGTGTTTTTAATGAAGCCAGATCTGTTAAGCCAGTGGTTATGTAAATGCATGTGAATTTGGGTGTATGCATGTGTTTCTGAACATATTTTTCCTAAATCTTTTTTTTTTTTTTTGCTTATTGGGTTAAGACAATGAAAAAGGATTATGCACAAGAATTAAATGATGTAGTCAAGATTTTAACATAACTGGCATCATATTGGAATTTATGAATGGTTTACTTTATAGTCTGTATTTTTAAAAATATTATAGCATTAGTTAATACTAGAAAGGTTAACATACGTTTTCTAGCATTCTACAATGTAGTTTTTAAAATGTAAGCCTAACAGCATTGTTTGGCATTCAAAACCCATAGGAATTTGAGCACTGAATGTTTATGATGTATGACTCACACTGGTTCTAACAGGAGTTTTTTCTTGTATTAAAAGGGAAAAACAACTACCACTTTTAAACTAAGATATTAAAACTGCTGCAGCATTTGGTGCCAACAACAAGAGCTCCATTGTTAGTGGGAAAATATCTATCCCTAAGGGTACCTCTCCCCCAGTCCTGGGAGGAAAGGGTGCCCCAGCAGGGAAGATGACTCAGTCCTGGTGATGCATTGGCTCATTCATGGTGAATACAAAATAATTCAACAGCACATCACCATACAAAAATGTCGAATTCTATAGTGAAATCTTATTCTCTATCCCATAAAAATTGTATTCTGTATCTGGATTTATCTTGAACAAACTCTACATCTGGTTTCCCAGAAACTGTCTCATGCTGGATGCATAACCCCACCCAACAGCCTGCTGTCGGAGCAAAGGAGAAACACTGCCATGACAGTATTTCATCTGTTTCATTGAATCTAAGACACTATTAATTGTAAGAAGCATCTAACTTCAGATATATTAAAATTTGGGGAAAAAATGTGTCTTAGAATTAATGAAAAAATTAAACAGACAAAAAGGACTACTCACCCAGAGACAATCACTATTAAAACTTTGAAATATAATCCTATTTCGTTTAATACATGGTGTTTTGATTATATGATTGTCTAATTTTCTGCCTGCCTTTTAAGCTGTGAACTCATGGATTCAGAACATATTTTACTTGCTTTTATCCCAGGTCCCTAAGATAATGCAAGCTATGACATAGGAGTTTAGTAAATTTTTTTGACTATATGATTTGAGAAACCGGAACATCTGTGAAATAGGCTGCTACAAGCTGCCTTCACTCTTCAGAACTCATTTATTTGTTTATTTCTTCATTCAATCAGCAAGGTACAATCCTGTTTTTCCTTTAGGAATGTTTGAGTTGTGTAGGCATTGTACAGTTGAGGAATCACATGAAAAAATATTTTCATGAAAAGTAAATCTGAAAACAACACTCCCTTGGTCAGAATTCTTAATTAATTCCTCATGGTTTTGAGGATGAAGTTCTCTTCTCTTTTAGCTTAACAGCTAGGCACTTTAATAAGTGACTGTAGCTTTCCCCTCTATTCTCAACTCCTATCACTCGCCTGCCTTTACGGTATGACAGGGTTATGCAAACTTTTCTCTGTAAAGGGCAAGATAGTGAATGTTTTAGGTTTTGCAGGCTATACAGTCTCTACTACTTAATTCTGATGTTGGAGCAAGACAACAGCAATAGATAATACATAAAGAATTGAGCGTGGCTGGGTTTCAGCAGAACTTCACAAAATCAGGGGGGTAGGCTGTATTTGTCCACTGGGTTTGCCAACCAATGGTCTGACAGGTATATCTAATTAAGACATCTAAGTTTCTTACAATTTTCTGATCATCAGATCCAATTATGATGTCATCATGGTAGTAGATCAGTGTGATGATCTACTGGATGCTGAGATGATCTTTATCTCTGCTGAGTGGATGATGGCTGATAGTGGAAGAGTTTACATAAAGATGTACCATTGTTCCTGCTGGATGAAATCAGATCACTTGTGATAGTCCTTACAAATTGCTATAGAGTGTTGGTTCTCATTTCAGTTACTGTGTTCTTTAACTGTTTGGTTGTTCTTTATATTTTCTAACTCTTTTTTTAAAACTTCTTATAACTCCTTGCTCTGTGCATCCATGCATTTCCCAAGTTCTTAGATCATCTTTACAGTCATTACTCTGAACTCTTTCTCAGGTAGATTGCCTATCTCCATGTTGCTTAGTTATTCTTCTGGGGTTTTATCTTGGTCCTTCATCTGGAACATATTCCTCATGACCCAACTCTCAGAACCCTGCCTCCCAGGTAATGAGCATTAAGTTAAAATACCTTTGTTTAGCTCACAGGAAACATCCTGACCAGGTCCACCAGTGAGTGACTGCAGGAAGGAACAAATGAACATGTTCCCCTCCAGAGGCTGATGGGAACCAGGAAGTGTTTGACTTTACTCCCTCCCCTTTTAGTGTGAAAGAAGCCTGAATTCTACCTCAGGCAAGATGGTTCTTTGGGGCAGAAGCCCTCCATCTTCTCAGTTTTCTGACTTTCCAAATAAAGTCATTACTCCTTGCCCCAACAACTTGTCTCTCAATTACTGGCCTGTTGTGCGGCTAGTGGTATGAGCTTAGACTTGGTAACACTTGCCCACTGGTGGGTGGAGTTGGGTCTTGGCCCTCTGGTGGTCAGGAGTGTCAAGGAGTATGTCTAGAGGCAGCTGTGGGCTCAGGAAGTCTTTAGGCAGCGTGTTTGCTGATGGGCAGAGCTGTGTTCCCACCCTGTTGGTTGTTTGGCCTGAGGCAGCCAAGCACTGGATCCTGCAGGCTACTGGATGAGGTCAGGTCTTGGTGCCAAAATGCCGGCCTCCAGGAGAGCTCATGCTGATGAATACTCCCTGGTACATGCACCACCAGTGCCCTTGTCCTCAGAGTGAACCACAGCCGCCCACCCTCCCTCCATCTCCCTCCATCCAGGAGACCCTTCAAGATCAGCAAGTAGGTCTGACCCAGGGTCCTATGAAGTCACCGCTTTTGCAGTCCTCCAAGGGTAGAGTCTCTGTTTCCCCCAGTCCTGTGGAGTTCCTGCAATCAAGACCTGCTGGCCTTCAAAGCCAAATGCTCTGGGGGTTCAATCCTCCATATTCCAGACCCCCAGGCTGGGGAGCCTGATATGGGCCTCAGAACTCTCACTCCTGTGGGAGAACTTCTGCAATATAATTGTTCTCCTGTTTGTTGGTTGCCTACCTGAGGGGTATGGAATTTGATTATATCATGAATCCTCCCCTCCTACCATCTCACTGTGGTTTCTTCTTTATGTCTTTGGATGTAGAATGTCTTTTTTTCATAGGTTCCAGTCTTTTATCGATGGTTGTTAGAGTTAGTTGTGATTTTGGTGTGCTCATGAGAGGAGGTGAGCTCAAGGTTCTTCTACTCTGCCATCTTGTCCAGAAAGTTCGAGAGTGTTGGTACTCAAAAGGTGGTCCCCAGGACCAGTGGCACCATCGTCCACAGCCTACACAGAGGGCAACTACCAGAGGGCATTTAAAAGATGCTGGTGTCCCTCTAACCAATGGCTTTCCCAGGGTCTTTATGAAGGGAGAATACTCTGAACTGTTGGTAAATGTAGTTAGAGGAGGGTGGTGGGCATGTCATGATAAATGGTAAATTTACCATTGGTAAATCCATCCTAATGTTCTTCTCCATTTCCTTAAGCTTTTTGATTCCTTTCTGTATAGTATGCAAGGGAAGATCTGGCATCTCAATCTCAATGATGATAGACCACTATTGAATGCAGCCAATCAAAAGAAACTGTCAAGGGAAATAACTAAAAGAGCTAGCACATTAAATTCAGAATCTCTGGTAGGAACACCACATCAATAAATCCAGCTGAAATCAAAGTACTATTTTATCTTCCTGGGTTTCACATCCTTAGAATTGATTTCCACACATTTTCCACAGATTTATTCAATATAAGTTAGAAAAATCTTGCTATTATTTTAAAACTATAAGCTGTCTCTAATTGAGTCATATTTGCATGTAACTGCCTGCAGTATGTTGAGATCTGACTCTGGTTGTAGGTCTTCTCGTGAATAGGTATCCCCTTGCAAGAAGTTACCTGTTATATATCTGCTGTTCAATTTGGTTCTGATCTTCAGAGAGATTAATTTGGGGGCTTCCTTAGAAGTTTTTCAGTTTTTTGACTATGACTTGAGCTGCGACTTTAAAGACTCAGCTTATAATTTTCTTTCTGTAAGTTCCCATTGCATTCAGAGACAGCCAGTTCACATCATACTCCTTTTACTATCCCATGGCCAAAGTCAGCCCCACTTGGTCCTCTAAGGAATAGAAATCCTTTAATAGTCAGTTCATTACAATCAAACACAGGTGATAATTTAAATGATCATGGTACCGTTGAAAATGAGAAATTACTAGTGTTCCATTTCCTGTGGGCAGGGAACCCAGCACTGCCTTTAAGGCCAAAGGCATAACAAAATCAATCTCAGAATCCCTAATACCTGGGACCCAGTCCTGGTGCCAAGTACCGTATCAATCAGGTGCAGTCAGGAAAACCAGCTATTACAATACAGGTGTTGGAAGGCTGAATAAACAGAAAGGGAATCCTGAAGTAACCCAGAAAAAAATAACGGTAGGAAGCAGCTACCACCTCTAATCCCTGGAAACAAGGAGAATAGGTCGAGATTATCAGAACCTAGGAAAAAAATGAGAGGAGGGACCTTGCAGAGCCTGGTCTGGGAGTGCCAAAATAGAAAGTTGTGAGCAGTTTCTGCACTAGAAGAAATGGCGTTGCTGACAGGGAAAATAAGAAAACAGGAAGAAGAAGTCTCATCTGCTCTCCTCTGACCTCAGTCTTCCTCGAGGGTCCCTTTGTGGCAGATCCTAAGAGGGGCTCAGCTGGCAAAGGAGATTCTGCACAGCTGTGGTGTGCAGATTCCCTAGCCCCAGCATCGCAGGGCGGAATGGGGAAGAATGGATTCAGAGCTGAGTCACAACAGTTTAATAACTAGTACACCATGTAAAGGACAGAGGGAGGAGCTGGCAGAGGGAACAGCAACTACAAAGGCCCCAACAGAAAGACACTTAGCATGTTCAGAGAGCAGAAGTGAAGCCCGTGGGCCAGGAATATAGTGCAGGAGCAAGTATATGAGAAGAGCTTGAGTCCACATCACATGAGACTTTGTAGACTGCGGTATGGAGTTTGGTTTCTATTTTGAGTGCATTCAAACACTTTCTTCCCTCTTACTTGTTAAATCCTATTTATCTTTAGGGTCTAAGCTTATACAGAAAGCAATACAAACTCACTCAGTCATGTCTTACCATGTGGAATTGTAATTGTCTGCTTACTTCTCTGTATCCAGTGCTACACTATAAGCACTGTGAGAGCAAAGAATGTGTCTTCTTGCCAGCAGTTATATCCTTAGCACCTGGCATGGTACCTTGGCACCCGCTATCACTCTCTCTATATGTTTATTGAATAAGATAATAAATGAACAAACTATCTACCTGTAATAAGTCTTCCCTGATCCCCTTCCTCAGTGATTTCACATATTCCCCCACACCATCTCCCTCACTAGAGGGGAGCTCTGAGGACCAAGATAAGTACTAATTATTCAATGGTATCTTTCCAGTGCCTGGCACTTGGTAAATGTGCACTGCATAAATAAACATATAAGTGAATGAATCAATCAACCAAATAACTGGCGCTCAATACATATGTGTCATCTGCATATAGGTGGAAACTGAAGCCAGTGAAGTGGGAAAGAGGTGGAATGAATTCCTTCCTCCCTCCTTCCCTCTCCCCTTCTCTCCCTGCCTTCCTCTCTCTCTCTTTGTTCCTTCCTTTCTGTGTTTTTTAACATCAGTCAGCAATACCTGAAGCCAAGAGAAAACAAGTCAACTAAACATGGTCAGTAGATCTTACAACCAGAAGCTTACTGGTGACTGTAGAAAGAATAACTAGATACAGCAGTGGTTTCAAGCTAGCTGCAGAGAATTTTAAAAAGATGCTTGGCTATAAAGAGGAGGAAAAAGTCTTGTTTCTTACAGCTAAACTATAATTTAAGGAAAAATTATAAATGGGAAAGATTAGAACTGACAGGAAAATTTCAAGAGGGTATTTGAAGGATTACTTTTGCCATTGAGACACAAAGCAGGAGGTAGAGTTGAATACAGATGCAGAAAGTTGAGGGAGCTTTTTCCCAATGCCTCCATTTTCTCTAGGAAATAGGAAGGGAAATGATTTGTGAGAGTGAACCAGGGGGTGGTCGGGTAGAAGAAATGAATAGGAGAGGGGTGACCAAAGAGATCTGGAAAGATTGCCAGATGACAGTAACATTTCAGTGGCCTCCATCTATGCTTTCGTGAAGTTTTCTCCAGCCCCAGTTATCTGCTGGATATTCCAGGAGGACAGAGAGATGGCTGGAATGAATCTGGACTGAGGTTTTGCTGGCCTTCTTTGGTAAAAAGCCACAGTACCTGAGGAAATTTGCAAGGTTGCCAAAGTGTTAATTCATGGGGCTGGACTGAAGAGGAAAAGAAATGAACTGAAGAGGCGTATCCTAGAGTAGGAGAAAGCAAGAAGTCATAAGGCTGTAGGTCTCGAGGTCTAAGAACAGATATATGTATGTGTACACACACACACACACACACACACACATCCTTTGGTGTGTTGTAAGTGAATATTCACTTCACTGAATATCTTCAGATCCAGATTTCCAATTTTCTTAGTAAGGTGATGGAATTAGACTCAATAATCTCTATTTTACTTTTATTTTCTTTGTTCTCAAGTTTGATGATGTTGTGTTTAATCTGGAGGATTATAAGTGTGTGAGGAGGAAGAAGCAAGGCACTAACTGAATTCTAAAAGAGCCATAGTACAATACGTTAAATTTAGCTCACATTATTTAAGTTGTGAAGGGTGTGAAGTTTGGAGTGTGAAATCATATATGTGCAAACTACAGTTATAAATAAAGATCTCATTTATCCTTAATAATATACTAGGAGGATTGAAGGTGAGTAGATTGTTACCTTAGGGATCAAAGCTATATAGAATAATAGAAATGATAAAATCTGAAAGTTTCTAAAACGTCAGGGGAGTATTGGATACAAAGGTAAAGCACATTAGAGAATAAGTAGACCAATAGGAGGAAGGGAAACCGAAAAGATTTGAGTTTATGTTTAAGCATGTGAAGACATTTTCTAGATTTGACAAGTGTTAGGAGTTTAAACTGTATAATATATAATATATGTAATATATAATATGTATAATGTGTAATAACATATTATAAATGAGTGGATTATTGAAAAATTAAGGGTCCAAAAAATTAAAAGTTGCTGTTCTCCATGAAAGCTTCCTGCAGGTAGGGGCCATACCTGCTGGATTCACCACTCTCTCTTCGGCAAACAGCACTGTGCTTGGCACGTAGTTATGCTCACCAAATATTTGAGGAACAAAGAAATTAGATTTAAGTTGGTATAGTCCCCATTTTCATAATGTAGGATGAGATAGGAATAACAAATTTTATCAATCTGGAATTTTTAAAAATTCTGTCTTGACCAAAGAAGAGATTAAGGTCATTATGAGATCAAAGTAATCACTATGAGTGTTAAATAATCATTAAATTAATAATATGCTTAATGACAGAATAAATTTTCTGGTGACCTCTGATTATACCATATCAAATACTTTGATCCTGCCTTATTAGACTTTTTTCTCAAGGTTATTAAAATGCCTGCAGATAATCCCAAATATCCTTTCTCTTTCAAGTGACATAGTAAGAAGTCATTTATATTTATTCTTGTATAAAACTGGCATTATATTCCACTTTTTCCAGTACTCAGTTCTATATTGTATCTACTAGATCACAGCAGATGAAAATTTAATTTTTAAGACAGGCAGGATGGAAATGTGTAATTGAAGTTTTTCGTTAAGTCCAAAGAAGAGTGTTTCATCATTTATTAAAGTGTAAATCATATATGCTAAGTACTATGTCTGTACCTAGATACTCATCAGTGAAGAAAAGAACATAGGAAAATGATTGAAAGGAACTTGTGTGAAGTGCAAATAAGCTGCAATGTCATGGGATAAACTCGTTCAAGTTAATGGTATGAGAGATCTTCATACCCAGTGATGGAAATGATGTGACACTTTTCTCTGAAGGGAAATGAAACTGCAGAAATATAGGAAGAATTATTTTCAAAATGCATAATAATATGGTACCACATTTCTCACTCCAGATAACAGACTGAATGCTAAGTAGAAAACAAAATGAACCAAAAATACACACGTGAGCAATTCTACATGCTCACCTCCTGTGCTGGAGAATGAACAGAGTAACATAACTGGGCACAAGCATTTTTGTTTGTTTGTTCATTTATTTATTTATTTTAAAATCTTTCCTAGAGTATAATTGCTTTACAATGGTATGTTACTTTCTGCTTTATAACAAAGTGAATCAGTTATACATACACATATATCCCTATATCTCTTCCCTCTTGCGTCTCCCTCTCTCCCACCCTCCTTATACCACCCCTCTAGGTGGTCACAAAGCACCGAGCTGATCTCCCTGTGCTATGTGGCTGCTTCCCACTAGCTATCTATTTTACATTTGGTAGTGTATATATGTCCATGCCACTCTCTCACTTTGTCCCAGCTTACCCATCCCCCTCCCCAATATCTTCAAATCCATTCTCTAGTAGGTCTGTGTCTTTATTCCCAACTTGCCCCTAGATTCTTCATGAACATTTTTTTCCTAAGATTCCATAGATATGTGTTAGCATACGGTATTTGTTTTTCTCTTTCTGACTTACTTCACTCTGTATGATAGACTCTAGGTCCATCCATCTCACTACAACTACAAATAACTCAATTTTGTTTCTTTCTATGGCTGAATAATATTCCATTGTATATATGTGCTACATCTTCTTTATCCATTCATCTGTTGATGGACACTTAGGTTGCTTCCATGTCTTGGCTATTGTAAATAGAGCTGCAAAGAACATTGTGGTACATGACTCTTTCTGAATTATGGTTTTCTCAGGGTATATGCCCAGTAGTGGGATTGCTGGGTCGTATGGTAGTTCTATTTAAAAAATTTTAAGGAACCTCCATACTGTTCTCCATAGTGGCTGTATCAATTTACATTCCCACCAACAGTGCAAGAGGGTTCCCTTTTCTCCACACCCTCTCCAGCATTTATTGTTTGTAGATTTTTTTGGTGATGGCCATTCTAACCGGTTTGAGGTGATACCTCATTGTAGTTTTGATTTGCATCTCTCTAAAGATTAGTGATGTTGAGCATCCTTTCATGTGTTTGTTGGCAATCTGTATATCTTCTCTGGAGAAATGCCTATTTAGGTCTTCTGCCCATTTTTGGATTGGGTTGTTTTTTTCTTTTTGATATTGAACTGCATGGACTGCTTGTAAATTTTGAAGATAAATCCTTTCTCAGTTGCTGCATTTGCAAATATTTTCTCCCATTATTAGGGTTGTCTTTTCATCTTGTTTATGATTTCCTTTGCAAAGCAAAAGCTGTTAAGCTTCATTAGGCCCCATTTGTTTATTTTTATTTCCATTTCTCTAGGAGGTAGGTCAAAAAGGATCTTGCTGTGATTTATGTCATGGAGTGTTCTGCCTATGTTTTCCTCTAAGAGTTTAATAGTGTCTGACCTTGCATTTAGTACTTTAATCCATTTTGAGTTTATTGTTGTGTATGGTGTTAGGGAGTGTTCTAATTTCATTCTTTTACATGTAGCTGTCTAGTTTTCCCAGCACCATTTATTGAAGATGCTGTCTTTTCTCCACTGTATATTCTTGCCTCCTTTATCAAAGATAAGGTGACCATATGTGTATGGGTTTATCTCTGGGATTTCTACCCAGTTCCACTGATCTATATTTCTGTTTTTGTGCCAGTGCCATACTGTCTTGATTACTGTAGCTTTTCAGTATAGTCTGAAGTCTTGGAGCCTGATTTCTCCAGCTCCATTTTTCTTTCTGAAGATTGCTTTGGCTATTTGCAGTCTTTTGTGTTTCCATACAAATTCTGAGATTTTTTGTTCTAGTTCTAGAACAATGCCTGTGGTGGTTTGATAGGGATTGCATTGAACCTTTAGATTGCTTTGGGTAGTAGAGCCATGTTCACAATGTTGATTCTTCCAATCCAAGAACATGGTATATCTCTCCATCTCTTTTTATCGTGTTTAATTTCTTTCATCAATGTCTTATAATTTTCTGCATACAGGTCTTTTTTCTACTTAGGTAGGTTTATTACTAGATAATTCATTCTTTTTGTTGTAATGGTAAATGGGAGTGTTTTCTTAATTTCACTTTCAGATTTTTCATCATTAGTGTATAGGAATGCAAGAGATTTCTGTGCAGTAATTTTGTATCCTGCTACTTTACCAAATTCATTGATTAGCTCTAGTAGTTTTCTGGTAGCATCTTTAGGATTCTCTATGTGTAGTATCATGTCATCTGCAAACAGTGAGAGTTTTACTTCTTCTTTTCAGATTTGGATTCCTTTTATTTCTTTTTCTTCTCTGAATGCTGTGGCAAAACTTCCAAAACTATGTTGAATAATAGTGGTGAGAGTGGGCAACCTTGTCTTTTTTCTGATCTTGGTGGAAATGGTTTCAGTTTTTCACCATTGAGGACGATGTTGGCTGTGGATTTGTCATAGGTGGCCTTTATTATGTTGAGGTAGGTTCCCTCTATGCCTACTTTCTGGAGAGTTTTAATCATAAATGGGTGTTGAATTTTGTTGAAAGCTTTCTCTGCATCTATTGAGATAATCGTATGGTTTTTCTCCTTCAATTTGTTAATATGGTGTTTCACATTGATTGATTTGTGCACATTGAAGAATCCTTGCATTCCTGTTATAAATCCCACTTGATCATAGTGTGTGATCCTTTTAATGTCCTTCTTGGATTCTGTTTCCCAGTATTTTGTTGAGAATATTTGCCTCTATGTTCATTAGTGATATTGGGCTGTAGTTTTCTTTCTTTGTGACATCTTTGTCTGCTTTTGGTATCAGGGTGATAGTGGCCTCATAGAATATGTTTGAGAGTATTCCTCACTCTGCTATATTTTGGAAGAGTTTGAGAAGGATAGGTGTTAGCTCTTCTGTAAATGTTTGATAGAAGTCACCTGTGAAGCCATCTGGTCCTGAGCTTTTTCTTGTTGGAAGATTTTTAATCACAGTCTCAATTTCAGGGCATGTGATTGGTCTGTTCATATTTTCTATTTCTTCCTGGTTCAGTCTCGGAAAGTTGTTCTTTTATAAGAATTTTTCCATTTCTTCCAGGTTGTCCATTTTATTGGAATATAGTTGCTTGTAGTAATCTCTCATGATGCTTTGTATTTCTGCAGTGTCAATTGTTACATCTTTTTCATTTGTAATTCTCTTGATTTGAATCTTCTCTCTTTTTTTCATGATGAGTTTGGCTACTGGTTTATCAATTTTGTTTATCTTCTTAAAGAGCCAGCTTTTAGTTTTATTGATCTTTGCTATTTTTTCCTTCCTTTCTTTTTCATTTATTTCTGACCTGATCTTTATGATTTCTTTCCTTCTGCTAACTTTGGGGTTATTTTGTTCTTCTTTCTCTAATTGTTCTAGGTGTAAGGTTAGGTTGTTTGTTTGACATGTTTCTTATCTCTTAAGGTAGGATGCTATTGCTATAAACTTCCCTCTTAGAACTGCTTTTGCTCCATCCCATAGGTTTTGGATTGTCGTGTTTTCATTGTCATTTGTTTCTAGGTATTTTTTTATTTCCTCTGATTTCTTCAGTGATCACTTCGTTATTAAGTAGTGTATTGTTTAGCCTCCATGTGTTTGTATTTTTTACAGATCTTTTCCTGTAATTGATATCTATTCTCATAGTGTTGTGGTCGGAAAAGAGACTTGATATTACTTCAATTTTCTTAAATTTACCAGGGCTTGATTTGTGACCCAAGATATGATCTATCCTGGAGAGTGTTCCATGAAGCACTTGAGATGAAAGTGTATTCTGTCGTTTTTGGATGGATAGTCCTATATATATCAATTATATCTATCTTGTTTAATGTATCATTTAAAGCTTGTGTGTCCTTATTTATTTTCATGTTGGATGATCTGTCCATTGGTGAGAGTGGGGTGTTAAAGTCCCCTACTATGATTGTCTTATTGTTGATTTCCCCTTTTATGGCTATGAGTATTTGCCTTATGTATTGAGGTGCTTCTATGTTGGGTGCATAAATATTTACAATTGTGATAAATTGTAAATTTATAACATTTCTTCTTCTTGGATTTCTTCTTCTTGGATTGATCCCTTGATCGTTATGTAGTGTCCTTCATTGTTTCTTGTAACAGTTTTTCTTTTAAAGTCTTTTTTGTCTGTTATAGGAATTGCTACTCCAGCTTTCTTTTGATTTCCATTTGCATGGAATATCTTTTTCCATCCCCCACTTTCAGTCTGTATGTGTCCCTAGGTCTGAAGTGGGTCTCTTGTAGACAGCATATCTATGGGTCTTGTTTTTGTATCCTTTCAGCCAGTCTATGTCTTTTGGTTGGAGCATTTAAGGTAATTATAGATATGTATGTTCCTATTTCCATTATCTTAATTGTTTTGGGTTTGTTATTGTAGGTCTTTTCCTTCTCTTGTGTTTCCTGCCTAGAGAAGTTCCTTTAGCATTTGTTGTAAAGCTGGTCTGGTGGTGCTGAACTCTCTTAGCTTTTGCTTGTCTGTAAAGCTTTTAATTTCTCCATCAAATCTGAATGAGATCCTTGCTGGGTAGAGTAATCTTGGTTGTGTTTTTCTCCCCTTCATCGCTTGAAATGTGTCCTGCCACTCCATTCTGGCTTGGAGAGTTTCTGTTGAAAGTTCAGCTGTTAACCTTATGGGAATTCCCTTGTATGTTATTTGTTGTTTTTCCCTTGCTGCTTTTAATATTTTTTCTTTGTATTTATTTTTTGATAGCTTGATTAATATGTGTCTTGGCGTGTTTTTCCTTGGATTTATCCTGTATGGGACTCTCTGTGCTTCTTGGACTTGATTAACTATATCCTTTCCCATATTAGAGAAGTTTTTAACTATAATCCCTTCAAATATTTTCTCAGTCCCTTTCCTTTACTCTTCTTCTTCTGGGGCCCCTATAATTCAAATGTTTGTGTGTTTAATGTTGTCCCAGAAGTCTCTGAGACTGTCCTCAATTCTTTTCATTGTTTTTTCTTTATTCTGCTCTGCACTAGCTATTTCCACTATTTTATCTTCCAGGTCACTTATCCGTTCTTCTGCCTCAGTTATTCTGCTATTGATCCCTTCTAGAGAAATTTTAATTTCATTTATTGTGTTGTTCATCACTGGTTGTTTGCTCTTTAGTTCTTCTAGGTCCTTGTTAAATGTTTCTTGTATTTTCTCCATTCTATTTCCAAGATTTTGGATCATCTTTACTATCATTATTCTGAATTATTTTTCAGGTAGACTGCCTATTTCCTCTTCATTTGTTAGGTCTGTGGGTTTTTACATTGCTCCTTCATCTGCTGTGTGTTTCTCTGTCTTCTCATTTTTCTTAACTTACTGTGTTTGTGGTCTCCTTTTCACAGGCTGCATGTTTGTAGTTTCCATTGTTTTTGGTGTCTGCCCCCAGTGGGTAAGATTGTGTAGGCTTCCTGGTGGAGGGAACTAGTACCCGTGTTCTTGTGGATGAGGCTGGATCTTGTCTTCTGTTGGGCAGGTCCATGTCTGGTGGTGTGTTTTGGGGTGTCTGTGACCTTCTTATGATGTTAGGCAGCCTCTCTGCTAATGGGTGGGGTTGTGTTCCTGTGTTGGTAGTTGTTTGGCATAGGGTGTCCAGCACTGGAGTTTGCTGGTCGTTGACTGGAGCTGGGTCTTGGCATTGAGATGGAGATCTCCGGGAGATTTTCACCATTTCATATTACATGGAACTGGGAGGTCTTTTGTGGACCAATGTCCTGAACTTGGCTCTCCCATCTTAGAGGCACAGCCCTGACCCCTGGCTGGAGCACCAAGAGCCTGTCATACACACGGCTCAGAATAAAAGGGAGAAAAAAAAGTAAGAAAGAAAGAAAGAAGGAGATAAAATAAAATGGAATAAAGTTATTAAAATAAAAAATAGTTTTTAAAAAAAAATTTTTAAGTAATAAAAGAAAAAGCAAGAAGAGAGCAACCAAACCAAAAGACAAATCCACGAATGATACCAAATGCTGAAAACTATACTAAAACACAAACAAAAACAAAAACGGACACACAGAACCCTAGGACAAATGGTAAAAGCAAAGCTATACAGACAAAATCACACTCAGAAGCATACACATACACACTGACAAAGAAAGAAAAAGGGGAAAAGATATATATATCGTTGCTCCCAAAGTCCACCTCCTCAATTTGGGATGACTTGTTGTCTATTCAGGTATTCCACGGATGCAGGGTACATCAAGTTGATTGTGCAGATTTAATCCGCTGCTCCTGAAGCTGCTGGGAGAAATTTCCCTTTCTCTTCTTTGTTCGCTCAGCTCCTGGGGTTCAGCTTTGGATTTGACACTGCCTCTGCGTGTAGGTCGCTGGAGGGCATCTGTTCTTCGCTCAGAAAGGATGGGGTTAAAGGAGCAGCTGCTTCGGGGGCTCGGGCTCACTCAGGGTGGGGGGAGGGAGGGGTAAGGATGCGGGGCGAGCCTGCGGCAGCAGAGGCCAACGTGACGTGACGTTGCACCAGCCTGAGGCACACCGTGTGTTCTCCCGGAGAAGTTTTCCCTGGACCATGGGACCCTGCAGTGGTGGGCTGCACAGGATCCCAGGAGGGGAGGTGTGGAGTGACCTGTGCTCGCACACAGGCTTCTTGGTGGTGGCAGCAGCAGCCTTAGCGTCTCATACCCGTCTCTGGGGTCCGCACTGATAGCCGCAGCTCGCGCCCGTCTCTGGAGCTCCTTTAAGCGGTGCTCTTAATCCCCTCTCCTCGCGCACCAGGAAACACAGAGGCAAGAAAATGTCTCTTGCCTCTTCGGCAGCTCCAGACATTTTCCCGGACTCCCTCCCGGCTAGCTGTGATGCACTAGCCCCTTTCAGGCTGTGTTCACGCAGCCAACCCCAGCCCTCACCCTGGGATCCGACCTCCGAAGCCCGAGCCTCAGCTCCCAGCCCCCACCCGTCCCGGCAGGTGAGCGGAGAAGCCTCTCGGGCTGGTGAGTGCCGGTCGGCACCGATCCTCTGTGCGGGAATCTCTCCGCTTTGCCCTCTGCACCTCTGTTGCTGCGCTCTCCTCCATGGCTCCGAAGCTTCCCCCCCTCCGTCACCCGTAGTCTCTGACTGCAAAGGGGCTTCCTAGTGTGTGGAAACCTTTCCTCCTTCACAGCTCCCTCCCCACTGCAGGTCCCGTCCCTATTCTTTTGTGTCTGTTTTTTTCTTTTTTCTTTTGCCCTACCCAGGTACGTGGGGAGTCACTTGCCTTTTGGGAGGTCTGAGGTCTTCCGCCTGCATTCAGTAGGTGTTCTGTAGGAGTTGTTCCACATGTAGATGTATTTCTGATGTGTTTGTGGGGAGGAGGGTGATCTCCACATCTTACTCTTCCTCTATCTTGAAGCTCTTTGGGCACAAGCTTTTAAACACAGGGTCCACCTACAGAAATTGCCATTTGCCCTGCAAGCTTATAATGATGCCATTAAATCACAATTGGGTGTTAGCAGGAGTAATTAGGAATATGTTGTAGGGTTGCACACTCATAAGAAATTTTTTATGGGAGGGAGAAAATCTTAAGCATTCACTGTGGGAAGGATTTTTGAAAATCCAGCATTTCAGCCAGGAGACTTTTATTTAGCAAGACCAGCCAAAAGAGTTGTTTTAAATTTTTGTTTTTGTTTCTGACCTTAATTTGAAGGTTACGTGTCTTGCCTTTTTTAATCTATGGCCCAACATGTTCATAGGAAAAAGGAGAAGAGACAGATGGATTCCAAGGGGATAATGGCTGAGTTTTTCCTCTATATTTTCCTTTAGGAATCAATTCCAAGCTTCAGTTTGAAATCATGCCAGGTGCTTTATTCGGGTTGTTCGAGATAAATCCTGACACTGGGGAGGTGGTGACAACCACCACACTTGACAGAGAAGTTCAGGAAGTCCTCACCCTTCGAGGTAAGGGATCCCTTGACTGTGCTAAACAAACAAAAACAAAAACAGGCAGCAGGCCATTGAGAGGGGAAATTTTACATTTCAGTAGGTTGTCTTTAAATAAAATATTATTGACCCAGTGCTACCCAGTTAATTTGGTCTGTTGCTGTCTGGTTAGGGCAGCATATTTTAGGTATGAATTAATGGCTACCATCTGTGCCATCTTTTGTTCCTTGTCAGTACTTGTACGTGATGGGGGAGCCCCTGCTCTGTCTGGGACTACAACAATTCTCTGCACAGTGGGAGATGAAAACGATCATGCACCGGAGATTATTGTCCCCAGGCATGACATTGAGGTTCTGGAAAACCAAGAGCCAGGGCTTGTCTACACGGTTTTGGCCTCTGATATGGATGCTGGCAATAATGGAGCTGTCAGGTATCACATAACTGGTAAGTATTATCTTTATTTAAATAACCCCCTCCCCAGGATACCAACTCGGTTGACACACACTTCATGGAGTGCATTCAGCATTTGGTATCTAGTGCAGTGTTTACAGAACGCACACCTGCTAAGAACTGATTGGTGCCCTGGGTCTCCTCTCCTCCTCCCCACAGCCACCCTGATCCAGTGCCCTCCAAACTCCTCAAAAATCTGCCCTTGACAACTCTCGCTGTTAGTAATCCACTAATATTAGTGCATGTACAGATGGAACAGATAGCTTTTGTTTTCTATTTTCACTTTTTCTCTATTTTTACTTCTCTCGTATGATCACTTAGTTTTATTATTTTGAACAGTCAAGACTTTCTTTCAGGTCTAGAGGACATGAGTAGAAAAACAATTCCCAGATCTGCAGACCAATGAAACACTTCAGATCTACAGCAATACCCCAGAGATCAAAGTCTTTAGGAACTTCTACACTACCAATTGTGGTTAAGGACCAGGGTTTGTGCTTTTCGAAATTTCCAATCTGATGTGACTGATACTTTTGTAAAATCCAATAAATATAAATTACTGGGAGAAAAAAATCAAAGGCATACAAAATGCAAGCCCCAGTTTTTAAAAACGATTACTGTATTATGAAAACATAAGATTATTCTCTCATGTTGCTATAAAATTTTCTAAATACTTACTCTTAATTTCTTTGTATTTATCTTGTTGAGGACCAGCTACAAGTAATCCCCAAACAGCACCTGTCACCTCTCACAGCATCAAGGACATTCTTTTTGACCATTCACTTCCCTTTCCCAAATGGTCAACAGTTCCTCTCTACTGGCTTTTCCCATCAGTATTTCCAGTATTTCCCATCTTGAAAAGCATAGATGTCTCCCTTCACTCACTGTCTCTTTTCCTTCACAATCAAACTTCTTGAAAATTGTTGTCTACACTCTGGTTTCTGTGTCTTTACTTTCATTTCTTAGCCTGCTGTAAAATGTGTTCCACTGAAGTCACTCCACCGAAACTACCCTTTCCAGAGACATAAAAGATCCCGTTGTTGCCAAATGCGTTGGATCTTTCTTAGTTCTTAATTTTTTTTTTTTTTTTTTTTTTTGCTGTACATGGGCCTCTCACTGTTGTGGCCTCTCCCATTGTGGAGCACAGGCTCCGGATGCGCAGGCTCAGCGGCCATGGCTCACAGGCCTAGCCGCTCTGCGACATGTGGGATGTTCCCAGACCGGGGCACGAACCCGTGTCCCCTGCATCAGCAGGTGGACTCTCAACCACTGCGCCACCAGGGAAGCCCTCAGTTCTTAATTTAATTGTATTGCTTTGTGTCTTTGTGCACCATGTCCTGGACACTTGGTCTCACCTTGACTTCAGAAAGCCACTTACTTTCTTTTGGTCCTTCATCTGTCTTTCTAGACAAGTCTTCCCAATGTCCTTGTTCTTCTGGTGGTTCTCTGACTTGTTAGAGTTTTCTGGACCTTTTTGGCATATCTTTTTCTTTTCTCATAGACACACTCCTTCTGGTCATTTCATCCAGTTCCTGTTTTCAGCTACCACTGGACCTCAATATCTCCCTATCTTGACTGTACCCTAGATCTAAGTCCCATTAAAGGACATTTTAAAAATTGAAGTATAGTAGACTTACAATTGCAGATGTCCAACATAATAATTCAATGTTTTTATAGATTATGCTCCATACAAAGTTATTATAAAATATTGAGTATTCCCAGTGCTGTGCATTACATCCTTGTAACTTATTTTATACCTAGTAGTTTGTACCCATGATTCCCCTTCACCCACTTTGCCCTTCTCCATGACTCCCAATACTATGTTAAATAAAAGTGATGAGAGTGGGAATGCTTGTCTTATTCCTGATCTTAGAAGAAAAGTTTTCAGCTTTTCAATGTTGAGTTTGATGTCAGCTGTGGGCTTGTCATGTATGGCCTTTATAATGTTGAGGTATGTTTCATCTTTACCAACTTTGATAAGAGATTTTATCATAAATGGATGGTGAGTTCTGCAAAATGCTTTTTCTATGTCAAATGAGACGATCATATGGCTTTTATCCCCCCCCTTTGTTGATGTGGTGTAACACCTTGATTGATCTGCAGATATTGAACCATCCTTGCATCCCTGGAATAAATTTCAATTGATCATGATTAAAAATCCTTTATATGTATTGTTGAATTTAGTTTGCTAATATTTTTGTTGAGGGTTTTGCATTATGTTCATCAGGAATATTGGCCTGGTAATTTATTTTTGTAGTGTCTTTGTCTGGTTTTGATATTAGGGCTTCATAGAATGAGTTTGGAAGTGTTCCCTTCTCTTCAATTTTTGGTATAGTTTGGGAAAGATAGGTATTAACTTTTCTTTAAGTGTTTGATAGAAACCCTCAAATTCTGGTGTGGTCCTACTCTGATTTGTTAGGAGTTTTTTTGTTTTTTGTTTTTTGTTTTTTTTTGCATTACGCGGGCCTCTCACTGCTGTGGCCTCTCCTGTTGCGGAGCACAGGCTCCGGACGTGCAGGCTCAGCAGCCATGGCTCACGGGCCCAGCTTCTCCGTGGCATGTGGGATCCTCCCAGACCGGGGCACGAACCCATATCCCCTGCATCGGCAGGCGGACTCTCAACCACTGCACTACCAGGGAAGCCCCTGTTGGGAGTTTTTTGATTATTGATTCAATTTCATTACTTTGGTCTTGGAAGTGTGTATGTTTCTAGGCATTCTTCCATTTCTTCTAAGTTGTCCAATTTGCTGCTGTATACCTGTCAATAGTATTCTCTTATGATTGTATCTCTGTGATATCAGTGGTAATTTCTCCTCTTTCATTTCTAATTTTATTTACTTAGACTTTCTCTTCTTTTCTTGATGAGTCTGGCTAACAGTTTTATCAATTTTGTTTATCTTTAAAAAAAAAACAGCTCTTAGTTTCACTGAGCTTTTCTTATCTTTTTTTTTTTTTGGTCTCTATTTTATTTACTTCTGCTCTCATCTTTATTATTTCCTTCCTTCTGTGGACTTTGTACTTCTTTTTCTAGTTCCTTTAGATGGAAAGTTAGGTTGTTTATTTAAGATTTTTCTCGTTTCTTGAGTTAGACCTGAATTACTATAAACTTCCCTCTTAGAACTGCTTTTGCTGTGTCCCATAGATTTTGGAAAGTTGTGTTTTTCTCTTCATTCATCTCAAGGTATTTTTTTTTAAATTTCCCCTTTGATTTCTTTGTTGACCCATTGGTTTTTTAGTAGTATGTTGTTTAGTCTCCACATGTTTGTGTGTTTTCCAGTTTCCTTCCTGTAATTGATTTCTAGTTTCATACCACTGTGGTCAGAAAAGATGCATACTTGATATGATTTCAATCTTCTTAAGTGTATTGAAGATTTTTTTTGTGGCCTAGCATGTGATCTGTCCTGGAGAATGTTTTATGTGCACTTGAAAAGAATGTTTTCTGCTGTTTTTAATGGAATGTTTTATAGATATCTATTAACTCCTTCTGATCTACTGTGTCATTTGATGTGTCCCTTATTGATTTTCTTTCTGGATGATCTGTTCATTTATGTAAATGGGGTATTAAAGTTCTCTACTGTTATTGTATTTCTGTCAGTTTCTCCCTTTATGTGTGTTAATATTTGCTTTATATAGTTAGGTGCTCTTGTACTAGGTGCATTTATGTTTATGAATGATATATCTTCTTCTTGGATTGACCCATTTATATGATGCCTTTCTTTGTCTTTGTTATTAACTTTATTTTAAAGTCTATTTTGTCTGATATGCATATTGTTATCCCAGCTTTCTTTTCATTTCCATTTGCATGGAGTATCTTTTTCCATCTTTTTACTTTCAAGTGAATATGTCTTTAGATCTGAAGTGAGTCTCTTGTAGGCAGCATATAAATGGGTTTGTTTTCTTATCCATTCAGCCACCCTATGTCCTGTGATTGGAGCATTTAATCTATATACATAAAGTAATTACTCACAGATATGTACTTACTGCCATATTGTTACTTGTTTTCTGGTTGTTTTTATAGTTCTTCTCTGTTCTTTTCTTGTTCCTTTAGTCTATTCCCTCACAGTTTAACTATTCTCTTTAGTTTTACGTTTGGGTTCTTTTCTCTTTGTTTTTTGTATATCCATTGGAGATTTTTGATTTGTGGTTACTATGAGGTTCATATATATCAATTACATATAGCTGTTTTAAACTGATAGTGTTTAAGTTCAAACACATCCTAAAAGCTTTACATTTTTTCACTCCACTCCCAACATGCTTTATGTTTTGGTGTCATATTTTACATCTTTATTTATATCCCTTCAGTGTTTATCATAGTTATTGTTGATTTTATAATTTTTATCTTTTAACCTTTGTACTAGCTTATTTAAGTGGTTGATTCACTGCCTTTACTATATATTTATATATATCAGTGAAATTTTTTTTCTTCACATCTTTTTAAAAATTTTCTTTTTATAGCCTTTTCTTTTTCACTTAAAGAAGACACTTTAACACTTCTTATAAAGCCAATTTAGTGGCAACAACCTCTTTTAGTTTTTGCTTGTCTGGGAAACTCTTTATCTCTCCTTCAATTCTGAATGATAACCTTGCTGGGTAGAGTGTTCTTGGTTGTAGGGTCTTTCCTTTCAGCACTTTAAATATGTCATGCTACTCCCTCTGGCTTGCAAGATTTCTGCTAAAAAGTCAGCTAATATTTATCGTGGTTCCCTTGTATGTGACTCTGTTTTTCTCTTCCTGTCTTTAAAATTCTGTCATTCACTCTTTAACTTTTTCCATTTTAATTATGAAATGACTTAGTGTGAGTCTCTTTGGGTTCACCTTGTTTAGGCATCTCTGTGATTCTTGGACCTGGATACATTTCCTTTTCAGGTTAGTGATGTTTTCAGCTATAATTACATAAAATATGCTTTCTGCCCCTTTTTTCTCTCTCTTCCTCTCTGACCCCTATAACACGAATGTTAGTATGCTTGATATTGTTCTAGAGGTCCCTTAAATAATCCTTATTAAACTTTTTTTCTTTTTGCTGCTCTGATAGGGTGATTTCCACTATTCTGTCTTCTAGGTCGTTTATGTGTTCCTCCATATCACCTAATCTGCTGTTAATTCCTTCTAGTGTATTTCTCCTTTCAGTTATTGTATTCTTCAGTTCTAATTGGCTCTTTTTTATATTTTCTAGTTCTTTGTTGAAGTTCTCACTGTATTTGTCTATTCTTTTCCTAAGTTTGGTGAACATTTTTATCACTATTGCTTTGAACCCTTTATCAGGTAAATTACTTATCTCTGTTTCATTAGGCTTCCCTCCTCCCCATCCCAGTGTTTTATATTGCTCTTTGCTTTGGAACATGTGCTTGTGTCTTCTCATTTTGTTTGTTTGTCTCTATGAAATTAGGGAAAACATACCCTTCTTGGTCTTGAAATCATGTCTTTGTGTTGAAGCAGTTGGAGCATCCCTATGCAGTCTGCCTATGTCCAGTGGCTTTGGTGGTAGAGCTGGATCTAAAATGATCATGGGACATGTCTTCTTTTGGGATGTGCTAGCTGTCACTGCCCTGTCAGGGGGTGGGGCCAGGGTCTGAGGGGCTGGGGCCACAATCCTGAGTGAGCGTAGTGTCTCCTTTGTGCTATAGAGGTTTCTGCCTTGGCCAGGGCTGGGGCTAGGACCCAGAGGGCTGGAATCGGAGGCTGGTGCAAGCCCTGGCTTCTCCCAAGGTGCACTGATGGTTTCTGCCTTGTTAAGGAGTGGGGCTGGAGCAGGAGAGGCTGAGGTAAGAGCCCGTCTCAGACAGGGGTAAGGTGCACTGGAGCAGTCATAGCAGGCTGGCCAGAGCACCAGGCATGTTTCAGTCTGCTGCCTCTGTGCTGGGGCTGGGAACAAACAAGTGAGTGTCCACACTCTTCAAGAGCAGAGTCTCAGTTTCCTACAGGCTTCCATTAAGCCCCACTGGTTTTCAAACCACCTAAAGGGGCTTCTACTCCAAGTGCTGGACCCCAGGGCTGGTATGCCCAATGTGGGGCCGAAACCCCTACCCCTGAGGGAGGATCCCTGAGCCTCTGAAATCCTTCTCCTCTTCTGGGTCACACACCAGGGGTGTGGGTCCTGACTAGATTTCTTCTCCTCCCCTCCTACCAGACTCCACATGGTTCTTTCTTTGTAATCTTGGTTGTAGAAGAGCCATTCTGCTAATCTTCAGGTCAGTCTCAGAGAGAGTTTCTTTTTATGTAGTTTTGATGTCTTCCTGAGAGGAGGTGAGCTCAGACTCTTCCCACTCCACCATCTTGATCCTACCTCCTAATAAATTTTTATTTTCCACTCTCTCTCTCCTTTTCACAGTGAGAAAGCAGAATCAGGATCAGTGCCTTTGACAAGAAATAGCATTTTTGTTCACACTTTATGTCCTGTGGTGGACTGTGGACTTTGCTCTGTGTCATCCTCACTCCAGAACTCCCCATCAAAGGACGTATTTGTATGACTCTCATACCAAACCAAACCAAAAAGTGTTAAAATTAGTTCAAGGAGAAATGTAAGAAACACACACATACACACACAGAGCAAAAATAAGGAATTCTGAAATGCAGAAGAGGTCTATCCATAGGATAGTTATCAATGCCATTCCACTAGACACAGTTAATTATCATGTACTTACAAAAGTACTTACAAAAGTACTAGGATGTAATAATCAGGAAATAAATATTTGTTGTATGAATATATATATTCATGGGAAAGGGCTGCTACTTTTTGAATTCAAATGTATTTTGAATTGTTTTCTTTACTAGATGGAAATACTGATGAGTACTTTGCTATTAATGAAACATCAGGAGAACTCTCAATCACTCGTGCTTTGGACCGGGAGCAAGTCAGCAACTTCACCCTAGTCATCCTGTGCTCTGATCTGGGGGATCCACCCCGGAGCTCCATGGTGCAGCTGCAAGTCAGAGTTCTGGACGACAATGACCACAGTCCTTCCTTCTCCAGGCTCCATTACCAGGCCTCTGTGAGAGAGGACGCTCAAGTGGGAACCGTGGTTCTTGTGCTCTCTGCCGTGGACAAGGATGAAGGCCTGAATGGGCAAACTGAGTATTCTCTGGTGGAGGAGGCTTCCGGGGCATTCACCATTGATCCCGTAGCAGGCACATTGAGAACCAGCCACATCCTTGACCGAGAAGCCAGAGCTGAGCATACATTTAAGGCTGTGGCCAGAGACTGTGGTGTCCAGGGCTCAAGAAGCACCACGGTGATCATAAAAATACATGTCACTGATGTTAATGACAATGATCCAGTTTGGGAACAGAATCCCTTTGATATTTTTCTTTCCCCCCAGTCACCTACTAACCAGATGACTGCCATCCTGAGAGCCAGTGACCCAGACTTGGGGCCCAATGGAACTGTCATTTTTAGTTTTGCAGAGCCCCAGTCAGTGTTTTCTATTAATGAATACACAGGAGAAATTCAACTTCAGCAAAACCCAGCTTCAGAATATTTTCCTATCTGGCTGCAGTTAAAAGTTGTTGACCAAGGGTTCCCAGCTAGGACAACCACTGGTCTCTTGGTCATTCACATGGAAGAAGAAGATGTAAGGATTTCCTTCAGCCAGCATGTGTATAATGGGATTGTGCCTGAAAATTGTGAGGCAGGTGAGTGTCAACTGTTTTGTACATTGTCCCAGTTTTGGCAAAATGCTTAAAACTAAGGATTATAGAACGAGCGCTATCACGGTTCAGTTATGAATTTTTGAGTCCAGCCAATTCTTGATATGCCAACTTTCATTCAAAATTTGTCATTAGAAAAATACACTCAAATACAGTAAAACATGCACACACACTCCCCTTTAAAGACAGCAAAAGGTAGTAAAAATACTGAAAGATAAATTATTCAAGGCTCATAAAGTTTAACTTAAATTTAAAATCTCAAATAAAAACCCTTTTGTTTAAATGTTTATGAATTCTGAACAACTGTACATTTCCTAAAGTACTTTCCTAGAAGTACAATGAAAGGTGAAGTATGTTGTCGTTCAGTGACTGTCATTGTGTCCTTGGACAGCTGGATGTCTCTGCCTCAGTTTCCTAATCTGCAAATTAAGGATAAGTTTGGTGCCTACCTCATTAGGGTATAAGACTGAATAAGCCAGTTCATATAAAGCACTTAAAACAGTATCTGACTCAGAATCAACATGTAATATATGGGAACTGCTGTTATTATTATACTTCATTTTATATTATACTTCATTTTGATACAGTCAGCATTGCTTTCAAACAGTGCAGTAATATCTGATCTTCAAAGAATTTGGCACAGATTATACTACTCAGAACAGGCTTCAGTGAATGGTAACTATTTTTCCTCATAATGCTAAAATATTTTTCAGTTATTTCCCTACTCAAATGTATGCCATAATGGGAAACATAAAAAAATTAATTTAAATGATCTTTCTAGCCCAAAGCAAAAAAACCCATTTGTATATAGTTGTGGATTGAAAGAAATCCAATCTAGGTAATTATATCTAACTAGAGAGTTGAGAAATAAATCTTCTGAACCTTTCAGCCAGCCAGAGGGCAAAGCACATGGACTCCAGGGCTTGGGAGAGAAGGAGTTTGCCTGCGACAGTTTGATTTGTGCTGTTTGCTTTCTCCAGTCATTTTTGGTTTTTGTTTTGTCATTTTGGATTCAGTTTCACTTTATCCGTACCTACAACAACCACTATTTAAAAGGCAACCTTCATTTTTCTGTAATTGATCTATACATTCCATAGTGAAAATATTTTGTTACACGTTATATTCTTTATGAAAAGAGAATATTCAATTTAATATTGAATGTCAAATTAGGGTTCTTCTCAGTTGCAGATTATTAACCTTTGATCTTGTTTTGAATTATGGTTATCTCATGGGCTGCTTATTCGGAAGGCCTCTTATTGATTCTAAACATAATTAAGGGTAAATTGCAATTAGCTTCATTAAATGAAATAATAGCGAAAATAACTAGAAATGTCCACCCATATACTTAGGTGTGATGAGATTTCTGTGTAAGAGTTAAATGTTAAATAACATGAGATATTCCTTAGAGCTCTGTTTCTGTACCTCTGGAGAGGTATACATCCCAACCCCAGAGCAGAACCTGATAGAAAGGAAAGGTGACATTTTCTAAATAATACAGCACAAAATATATGAATCAATCTTGAAATTGATCTGATAAAATCATAGAAATTTTGAGCCCAGCTTTTTTCTGCAATGAACATATAAACATTTTTTTTCCTAAATACCCTTGACACATGACCTTTCAGTCTCTACTTGAATATTTCAGTGACTGAAAGTTTAGGACAGTGGTTCTTGAACTTGTGTGTGAAACAGACACTCTGTGATGATCCCTGAAGTTTCTGCTTCAGTAGATCTGGGGTCCAGGAACTGCTGTTTTTAACAAACTCTGCAGGTGATTTGGTTGCATGACAATGTTGGAAAACCCTTTCATGTGAAAAGTCATTCCTGCATTAAACCCAGATCTGCCTCTTTTATGTCTGTCCATAAATCCTAATCCTGCCCTCTGGAGCACTCCACTGATCTACACAGTCACTCTTCAGATATTTTATTTGCTCCTTCAACAAAATTGTTATTGCGTATTTTGTGCCAGGTCCTCTTCTACTGGGATATGTTAGTGAGCTAAAAGACAAAGATGCTTGTCCTTGTGAGGCTTACATTCTAGCAGGGGTAAAGAGACAATATCAATGAACGTAATAAATAAATAAAATGTAGTGTATGTTAGACGGTGTTAAGAGCTATGGTATAAAGAAGCAGAGCAAGGGGTGCTGGGGGAGGCACAAATGCAATTTTAGATAGCAGGTTAGGGCAGGCATCATTGAGCAAGTGACATTTGGGCAAAGACTTAAAGAGAGGAGGTAGCCATTCGTATATTTGGGGGAAGAGCATTTCCGAAAAAAAAAAAGGAGAAATCCAGTGGGAACCCGCCTGGTTTGCTCAAAGAACAGTAAAGAGGACTGTGTGACTGAAGCAGAGTAAGCAAAGTGAAGAATGGTAAAAAATGAAGGTCAGAAGCAAATGGACCAGGCAGGGCCTTGTAGGTCACTGGGGGGTCTTTGGCTTTTACTCAAAATAGTTTTCCCGTCTCTAGTTCTTCACTTATTCTTCACATAATGAGATCTCCAACCACGGCTAATGAACATTCTCATCCAATATAAATTCTGCAGAGTAGTAGGCATTAAATAAATTATCACTCAATAGAATTGGCACAGGACTCATCGTTGTGTCACACTTTTTCACATTAGTAAATGAAATTTCTAAAAATTGAGTAATGTACGTGGCCATTTCCTAATAAAGATATCCCTGGTGGCGCAGTGGTTGAGAGTCCACCTGCCGATGCAGGGGACACGGGTTCGTGCCACGGTCCGGGAAGATCCCACATGCCGCGGAGCGGCTGTGCCCGTGAGCCATGGCCGCTGAGCCTGCGCGTCCAGAGCCTGTCGCTCCGCAACAGGAGAGGCCACAACAGTGAGAGGCCTGCGTAACGCAAAAAAAACACAAACAAACAAACAAAAAGATATCCTTTCTCAAGTCACCCACGATTAATTTGTTTGCAGGATTAAACCTAAATAAAAGTCAATATCTAAAGCACCCCAAAGAAAATATTTCGGTATGACATTAAGTTATGGGTTAGTAAGTATAATAATATTTGTGGTTGAATTCAGAAATGATTTAATAATAACCCTAATAAAAACTGCTGTGGAAGGGGAAATTATTCACCTGTTTTCATCTTTGCAGTGCACCATTCATTTCTGTGTCCGAGACTCACACTGTCGGTAGTGGTTGCCTTTACAGGAAGGGAACTACCCCTACTTTGGTCTGTTTCCCATCACTCAACCTTCCGTCTACCCCCAGCCGTAACAGTTGGGAGTAATCAATGTGGCGAAGAGTGACCTGGTCTGAGATAAAAAATGAAACTAGGGCAGAAGACAGTGAAGACTAAATTACTTTCTTACCTCTGAAGGTGGGCCTCCTGTTTCAGTTCATTCAGAAAAACTAAAGAATACATGGGCAGAAGCCTCTATTCTGCTATCGCATCATTGTGTTTTCTTTGACCTCTGATTAGAGTTGTCCTTCTTAGTCCTCTTGTATTTAGAATTACTGAACTAAATTTGACTTCTACCTTTTTAATAGAACTTAACACTCTTAAAATTTGTTTATTAAATCTTACACATAAGCAAGGTTAATACCTGGCAGTAATACAGCATATGGTACCCATAAATATCCAGGTAGGTGTACTTTTCAAGACATCAGAAGCAATGGGTTGGGACCTTGCTTTGAAGAGTAGCTATGACATGTGAAGGGCATGGAGGCTAAGGGGAGAGTAACCTAAAAGCTGCAGCATATGACAGGAAGGAGAACTAGAGGAGGAAAGGATGGTGGTTAAGAAGGCTGTTGAATCTGATTAGATGCAGCTAACCTACACCAGGGTCGTCAGGATTCCCTAGGCCCCAGTGAACAACGACAACAAAGTGCGTAACGTACTGATTGACATATGCCGCAAATATTTCAAGCTGGCCAAAGCTTTGCCTGGAGCATGAATTTCGTACATATTGCCAGATCATATCATGGACACCAGAAGGTGATTTTTTTAAAATTTGGATTCCAGTGGTTTTAAGAGATTGTAAACCCATTGATCAGTGTTAGAATGGCCTTGATATACATTATTTAATAGCATTTTATAACTTCCAGAATTATTTCTGTCCCAAATACATCTGCAATTTTAATCTTTATTTTCAAAGGAAACATATGTGCCTATTGGAAGCTCACATCATCTGTGGCTCACTCAAGCATCCCATCCGGCAGGCACCGCCTGACATCCCGAGTGAATTATGTTCTGTATCATCATAAATCCTATTACCCTAAACTGCTTTTAACATTTAGATTTTTTTAAAGAAAATAAAACGTTAAAATAAATAACTCTAATGTATTTATATTTGTTTAACATTTCTTTCTTGGAAAGCCCACACGTTTGAGTTTTGATTGACATTATTTTCATCTATTAACAACATTAAACTTAACATTTCAATTGTTTAAAACAGTACATAGTTCAAAAATAGATTTATATATATATACATACGTATATATACTTTTTTATAGTTTATAGCATTTTAGAAGAAACCCTTCAGTAGGTAAGGTCTCTTTAAGTCATGAAATGTTCATTTATTCACAGAAAGAGTCATTTCAGAACGTGCCAGTTGCCTGTAAGGGAGAGGCTGGCCATACAGCAAGGTGACAAGAAAAGCTGAATCCCAAATGATTCCCCGCTCTTTACCCTTACCACTTGCTGTTCCTTTTTTACCCACATGAGACGAAATATAACCATTCTGAATCTTTTTGAAGTGAAATATAAACCACTTGGTTGTCTGTGACATTCCAATCCATTAAACCATTTAAATGAACCTTCTAGAAGCCAGCTTTTATTTCTTCTTTTCCACTTCCAGAGCTTTGGTTATACCAATGAGGGTGAATCAGCAACCGTAGTCCCCATTGTGGACTTTTCACAACTTCATGCATTTTTAATAATTACTAGAGAGGAAACATTGAAATTATGAATTGCCTGATTAAAAATGGAATAGTCAGACATTAAAAGACTTGAGATAAAATGAAAACATGATGATGATACAGGAGTGCATTCTAACTAGTAAAATATATTTACTATTGTCTCATAAACAAATTAGATCTTGATATTTTGGAGGAAAACCTTTCTTCTGGCCCTTTGGCAATTGATCCAGAATTCTGGCTCCTGCTGTCGGTAAGGTGGGGTGCATGTACTTGGAGTATGGACATTGCGATAGGACTTAATGTAGCTGAGTGAGTCTCTACTGCTCTCCTGCCCAGGATGGGCAAGTTCTCTTTCTCCTTCTAGAGAGTGGAAATAATAACAACTGACTCACAGAGAAACGGTAAGGATCAAGTGAAGTCATGTGAGGGTACTAGTCACAGTTTTCATTGTTATTGTTACCTTCTTTCTGTCCCAAATCCTTGATTGAATTCTATAAAGTTAGCTGGCTATACATTCACACCAGAGCAACCAGTTGTTACTTAGCAGTTATTTAACAGCAATGAAATATTTGCAGTTTCTAAATCCCTACCACTCCTTTCTGTTCCACCTGGTCCCCAAACCAGGTAAGAACTGTACTTTCCAAGGTGACAGAGTTCCCATAATTTTGGAAGTGCTGTCTCTATGTCATCCACGGCTTTGGAACAGGGCCCAACGTATAACTTAGGATAATGAAAAGAGGGAAGCAAATAGTATCTATCATTCCTATTCCATTCTTTAAGGCCAGTCTCCTGTTTGGAATGAAATTCACTGGAATCAGTGCCATCTAACTAGCCATTGTCAAACAGTGTAAAATTCCATCACCTTACCTATGATTCTAAGATAGCTCTGGAGGAGACAGAAGGAGAAAGGCCTTACAAGGTCAAATCCTCTCAAAAGAAGATGAACATCTCACAAGGAATTTTTCATTTTTGTAAATTAACCCCAGTCCCACATCTGAGCCTCAGTCACCTGGCTCAAGGCCTCATCTTAACAAACCAGGGAGTTCTTCCCCTGAGGTTAGGGGTTACTAACTGTTAGGAAGGAGACTGATACATAAGCGAGAGTGCAGTTCCTTTATTTACAGAAGAACTATGATTGCCATGTGGATTATAGTAGCCATGTCAGGACGACCAGCTCTCTCTTTGTAGGAAAAAGGACACAGGAACCCAAACTGTACTCAGAAGGTTGCTTGTTAATCCTAAATAGTTCAAGCAGGATGTGATTCAAGTGTTGAATGTCATCAGCCTGTGTTACCCTTTCTTCAGAAAGAACTCATGCAGCACTGCCAAGTAGAATTTTGTGATGCCTTCATGACTGTCTGGCCTTCCGTTGCTCATTAACTTGCTTTTTATTTTTTTGCTTTAAAATTTTTTTACTTTATATTGGAGTAGAGTTGATTTACAATGTTGTGTTAGTTTCAGGTGTACAGCGAAGTGATTCAGTTATACCTATACATATATCTATTCTTTTTCAAATTCTTTTCCCATTTAGGTTATTACAGAATATTGAGCAGAGTTCCCTGTGCTATACAGTAGGTCCTTGTTGGTTATCTATTTTAAATATAGTAGTTTGTATATGTTAAACCCAAACTCTTAATTTGTCTCCCTCCCCACCTTTTCCCTTTGGTAACCATAAGTTTGTTTTCTAAGTCTGTGAGTCTGTTTTGTTAAATAAGTTCATTTGTGTCATTTTTGCTCATTGACTTCCTTTTGGCCACACATACCTTCTTTTGGTATCTTAACACTTCCATCAAGCCTTCTGCCATGGGAACGATTCTGTTTTTTCAGGTGATTTTGCATAACTCTCTTCTGAACCATTATATTTTGTTTAGCGATGTAACAGGGTTAATGTTTTTTAACAACTACTTTTTAAAGACTGTTTAGGTACACAGTAAAATTGAGGGGAAGATAACAGAGATTTCTCACGTACCCCTTGCCCCAGTACATGCATTCTTTCCCTCATTATCAGCATCCTTCCCAGAGTGGCACACTTGTTAAAATCAGTGAACCTACACTGATACATCATAATGACCCAAAGTCTATAGTTTACATTAGGGTTCAACCTTGTTGTTTTACATTCTATGGGTTTGGACAAATGTATAATGACATGTATCCACCATTATAGTATCATACAGAGTAGTTTCACTGCCCTAAAAAAAAACATGCTCTGTCTGTTCATCCTTTCCCCCATACCTCCAGCCCCAAACCCAGACAACCACTGATCTTGTTATTGTGTCCATAATGTTGCCTTTTCCAGAATGTCACATAGTTGAAATCATACAGTATGTAGCCTATTAAAATTAGCTTCTTTTACTTAGTAATATGCACATAAGTTTCTTCCATGTCTTTTCACTGCTTGATAGCTCATTTCTTTTCAGCACTGAATAATATTCCATTGTCTAGATATTGCAGTTTATTTATCTATTCATCTACTGAAGGACATCTTGGTAGCTTCCAAGTTTTGACAATTACGAATAAAATTGCTACAGAAACCAATGTATAGGTTTTTGTATAGACATAAATTTCCCACTCCTTTGGGTAAATTCCAAGGAGTTTGATTCCTGGGTCTTGTGGTTAGAGTATGTCTAGTTTTGTGAGAAAATGCCAAACTGTCTTCCAAAGTGGCTGTACCATTTTGATTTCCCACAGCAATGAATGAGAGTTCCTGTTGCTCCACATCCTTGCCAGCATATGGTGCTTTCAGTGTTGTATATTTTGGCCATTCTAATAGATGTGTGGTTATATCTCATTTTAATTTGCATTTCCCTGATGACATATGATGGGGAGCATCTTTTCATATGCTTACTTTCCATCTGTATATCTCCATTGTTGAGTGTCTTTTAAGGACTTTTGTCCATTTTTAATCAGGTTGTTTGTTTTCTTATTGTTGACTTTTAAGAGTTCTTTGTATATTCTGGATAGCAGGCTTTTATCAGATATGTCTTTTGCAAATATTTTCTCCCAGAATATGTCTTGTCTTTTAATTCTCTTGGCATTGTCTTTTGCAGAGCAGAAAATTTTAATTTTAATAAAGACCAACGTATTAATTCTGTCTTTCAGGGATCCTGCCTTTAGTGTGGTATCTAAAAAGTTATCCCCAAACCGAGTCACCTAGGTTTCCTCCAGTGTCTAGGAGTTTCTTATTTTAACATTTTAAATTTAGGTCTGTAACCCATGTTGAGTTAATTTTTTAAAGGGTGGAAGGTCTGTGTACAGATTCTTTTTTTTTTTTTTTTTTTTTGCATGTGGAAGCCTAGGTGTTCTACCACCATTTATTGAAAAGACTCTCCATTGTATTGCCTTTGCTCCTTTGTCAAAGATCAATTGACTGTATTTACATGGGTCTATTCTGGGCTCTCTATTCACTTCTATTGGTCTATTTGTCTATTCTTTCACTAATACCACACTGTCTTGATTACTGTAGCTTTATAGTCTTAAAGCTGAGTAGTGTCATTCATCTAACTCTGTTCTTGTCCTGAGGGTTAATATTTTTGAACCATATTTGTATTGCCTGTCTGTGGGTAAGACCTTCCACCTATTCTGCAAGAGACATCCACTTGTTCTGGATACATTAGGATAGTTACAGCAAAAATGCAAAGAGAGAATATTCTGCCTTTGACAAGCAAAATGGGTGGTCCTTAGTATAAATAAAGATGGCTCCTGAAGAAATCTGCCACATGGAAGGAAAGGAAAGCCCATTCCATCTACTTGCTGGGGAATGCAGGAAGGCCAATGAGAAAAGATGTAGGAAACAAGTGGTCAGCCACAAGCATCCCGGGCCCGCTTCCCCAAAGCTGTCATCCTGGAGGGAGCCAGTGAGACAGCCTAGGAAAAGCTAAAAGCAGAGGACACTTTGGAACTCTGGGAGGACAATGCCTCACGGGGTAGATTTTTCCTAACATGAGTTAGTGGGAGCAGACTAAAATGGGCAATGTGTTTAGGTAAAAAGAAGGCACAAGTGAGTGTTCCATTCCTGTTTGGCTCTTGCAAGGCCTAGAAGACCCCCCATAGTCCCAGCATTCCCACTGTGGACACAGATTAATGCATAGTACAGGCCAGCTGACTGCCATGAGGACCATGGCTGCAAGTGATGAGATGAGCCCCTCCCCAAATCTGTTGGGTAGACAGCTGAAATGCAGGGTTACATAACATGCCAAGTATCAAAAAACTACATCAAAAACAGCTGCAGTGGGGCCAGGCTAGCAGGGTAGAGTTCTGAGCCTGTACATGTTGACATGAAAGATGAGATTCACTGCCTGAAGACAAATTCTAAAAGCCAGTGGACAGCACACAAAGATCCCACCTCATCACTGCCAGTCTCCCCCGAGCAGTGTCATTTTACAGAGCAGCAGCAATGCAACAGGGAGGGAGCCTCAAAGACTGAGCATGCATCCCAAAGCTGCTAAGTTACCTGAAAGTACTGTTTCAAGGGAACAGACTGAGATGACATTAATAGCATGTTAAGACGGCCATTTTTCTCTGTTGTCCATTAGGGTGGGGCTCCTAAAGAATATTAGACCCATCATAAGAAATATAGAAATTATTTTTTCTTTGCACATCTAAGTTGTACTGTGTAAAACTGAACTCTGCTTCATTCATTTTAAGTTCTTAAAGAGCACTCATCTCTGTTCTTGAGGATGCCAGATAAATGGTGACTGTATACACAATGTTGTGTGCTCAGTACTCATTTTTTTAAAGGTATAGGAAATGGGTGGTCATCCTTGTAAAGACCTTTGAACATCTCTTTCATCTCTTCTCTTACAAGATAGTTTTGATGACCAAATAAGCATTTTGTAATCTCCAAAACATTTTACTTCATTGCTACCAACAGTTATAAGTGTAAGACATGGAGATGAAAGTACAGCCCGGAGTAGCTGGGAGAAGCTTCCCACTATGAACAGAACCAGAAAAGAGCTTGCTTCTAGTAGGTGTTCACCAAATTCTTACTGAACTCATTTCACCATTTAACAGTTATACTTCTAAGAAAACAAAATGGATATGCTCAAATGAGAATAAAACCAGGCCAAAGAAAAAAAAAAAAGATGAGGAAGACACTTAGTTCTGGGCAGGGGAAGTGGTCCACGCAAAGGCGTGGGGACTCAGGAGCATGTGGCGAGTTTACCATCCTGTGCAGCAAATCATCTGGAACAGCTAGACAGAGGCTCTCATGAGATTTCCAATGATGAGCTGGACCAGAGAGACACTGATGGCCTTTCAATTATCAAAAGAGTGACAAAAGAAACTTTCGTATTGTAGAAAACTCACTTTGGAGGCCTTGTGAAGAAGAGTGCCTTGGGAAAGAGAGATGAGTTAGAAGGGTACTGTATAATCCACATGGTGAATGACCAGGGCCCAAGTAAAACTGCGGTGGTGGGGGAAGACAAGAGGGAATGTTGTCTCTGTGTTTCCAAGACAGCCGCGGTGGGACTTCTTGATTATTTAGACCCAGGGTTCTCAACCCTGGCTTCATGTAGATACACCTGGGGAGTTTTAAAAATTACTGATACCTGGACATCAACTCCCCCAACCTCCAAACCAATTAAATGAGAATCTTTGAAGATAGAACAGACCTTGTGAATTGGTAGAAGCTCCCATGTAATTATGTGTGCAAGTCAGGGGTAAAGGTAGATAGAGAGAGGGCTGAGAAGAAATCCAAAGTAATGCCAATATTTTACAGGAGTTGGAGATGCAGTGCATCTACAGAAGAGATTGAGATGGAGAGGCCGAGGCACTGCTGACCATTCCTGGGAGGATGGTGTTAGAGAAACAGGAAGGTGGCACATTCCAGAAGCAGGGAGTGGTTAACCATATCTAATTTGCAGCTGAGGTTTGGGAAGATAAGGACTGAAAAGTGGCTGTTAGCTCAATCGGAGGCCTGTCCCCAGAGCAGAAGTGAATGAGGTGGTGGGGCTACCACCCACTGGGAGTGGGGCTACGGCGCTCACAGAACCTTTCCACGGTGGAGCTGGGAAGAGTGTTACCTGAGATGGTCTGAAGATACCATCTTGGCATAGGGAAGTAAGAACATGGTAGAAAGGAAGGCATGTCTGAAAAGGTAAGTCCGTGCATCAAATATAAAAGGATAAGAGAATGACACAATTAGCAAAATGAAGGGCTGGAAGAGTTCAGGAAGGAAATTCTGAGGAGTAGGTTTGAAACTCTGTTGAAATTGTTCAGGATGTGGCAAAGAATAAAGACCAGTAGCCGAGACATCCTAAGTGAACAAGAGTCGGCCGTGGCTGTTTACAAGAATCGTGTGCAGCCAAACAGACTTCAGCAGCTTTGGAGAGGATTGTGAACCTTGGAGAGCACCAAGTTGCTAGAACTTAATATTTTTAGAAACCAGAGTATAGAGGAGTGCAGAGTGAAGTGGAGATGGGGAATTCAGCCATTTTTGACAAGGCTGGGCCATGAAGGGACAGAAAGGAATGTTGCAATAGCTTTAAGAACCCTGAAGATCTGAGGGCTATTTTATTTTGTTTTTGAAAGCTGAAAGAGTTTTAGACATTGGTGATTTACTGCACTTTAAAGTCTACAAAGAATTTTCGTTTACATGTAAGTCAGAAACAACAAAGCACTTAGAAATATCAGAATCTCCATTCATTGCTTTTTGGTCTAAGTCGGTACCTGTCATTTGTGGAGGCTGACCCAACTTTCAGATTATTTTGAGGCCAGCAGTCCTGTCTCCCTGAAGAGCTGCTGTGGCAATCAAATGGACTCATTAAAATTAACCTCATAAAAGGCATTTCTTATAATCTAAGTGAAACATTTTTAAGATTTTGGGAGCCACATTTTATTTGTTTCTTGAAATAATTGGAAATGTGCTATCTCATAACCAAAGTTGATCACTCATATAAAAAATTGTGTAACCTTTCTTTCTGGACATGTGCAGGCTCTGGGTTCTGACTGATTTTTGGGTTCCAGGAGCTGAACAGAGAATAAGGATGGGTCTTAAAAGTGCAGGGAATATTAAGTCTGATTATCAACCTGGGGATGCAGCCTAGACAGGGAATGGCTGCAAAATGAGGGGAGATCAGCAGCGGCCGGTCCACAGGCAAGATCTGGAGTCTGACCCAACATCGAAGCAACAGTGAAAATTCTCAAGCTCATGTTTTGAATCTTCATGTTTTAGTTTTCTGTAAATTACAAAATTGGAGAGGAAGTAGGGGCCTCCAGGAATCATTTTAGCACTGTGTTTCTCAAGGTTGTTATGAGTGCATTTTTAAATGATTAAATGAAGCCATTTACAGTTAATCACTCCTTTTAAAAAAGTTGCCCACTAAAATCCGTAATCCCATTAAAAAATATATTTCAGACTGTTTACTTCTCATTGCATGTATTAATTCTATATTGGTTTTCTTCCTCATGTGTCTTTCTCTAAAGTACATGAAAAGTCAAGAAGCACTTTTTATGACTTCCTCTATTATTTCCTTAGGTGTTCACAAAAGCAAATGTGTTCAAGATTGCATGTCTTTTACATTTTAAAACATAGTTTTCATCTGTTCACAAATTTTGGAAAATTACTCATTTTGAGCATTTTCCATGCTTTTTCTCATCACAGGGGTAGAATTTTTGGAAAGCCCTATGTTCAGTCATTTTTTGATGATGAGAAGGTGGGAAGGAAAAAAATCAACTCTTTTTTTTGGCTGTGGTAAGAAACACATAAAATTTACCATTTTTAAGTACACAGTACAGCAGTGTTAACAGTATGTATATCATTGTGCAGTGGATTTCTCCAACTTTTTCATCTTTCAAAACTGAAACTCTACACTCATGAACAACTCTTTCCTCTCCCTCCACTCCAAGCAAGCACCATTCTACTTTTTGCTTCTAAGGGTTTGACTATTTTAGATACTTTATATAAATGGAGACATGCAGTATTTGTCTTTTTGTGGCTGGCTAATTCACATAATATCCATCAATGTTGTGCCATAAGACAGGATTTCCTTCTTTTTTAAGGTTGAGTACTATACCATTGTATGTTTATACCACATTTCTTTATCCATTTATCCACTTAAAGACATTTAGTTTGTTTCTACTTCTTGGTTCTTGTAAATAACGTTACAGTGAACATGGATGTGCAGATAAGTTTTTAAGATCCTGTTTTCAGTTCTTTGGATATATACCCAGAAGTAGGATTGCTGGATCATATGGTCGTTCTAATTTTGATTTTTAGAGCATCATCCACACTGTGTTCTATAGTGGCTATACCATTTTACATTCCCACCAACAGTGTACAAGGGTTCCAGTTTCTCCTTACCTTTATTGACACTTGGTATTTTCTTTTTTTGTTTGTTTTTTTTGATAGCAGGCATCCTAACTGGTGTGAGGTGACATCTCACTGTGGTTTTGATTTGTATTTCCTTGGTGATTAGTGATGTTGAGCATCTTTTCATGTACCAGTGGGCCATTTGTATATCTTCTTTGAAAAAATGTCTATACAAGCCCATTGTTCATTTCATTTTTCAATTGGTTTTGTTTTCTGTTGAGTTGTAGGAGTTCCTTATATATTTTGGAGATTAACCCCTTATCAGATATATAATTTGCAAATATTTTCTCCCATTACATAGATTGCTTTTCACTCTGTTGATTGTTTCCTTTGCTGCATAGAAGCTTTTTATTTTGATGTAGTCCTATTCATCTATTTTTGCTTTTGTTGCCTGTATTTTTGCTCTCACATCCAAGAAATTATTGCCAAATCCAATGTCATGAAGTTTTACCCCTATGTTTTCTTCTAGGAGATTTAAATTCATTTTTAGTTAATTTTTAAATTATGGTGTAAGATATTCAAATACATTTATTTTGCAGTTATCTAGTTTTCCTAACACCATTTGTTAAATAGACTATCCTTTCTCTATTGTGTAGCCTTGGCATCCTTGTCAAAGATCATTTTAAAATATATGTGAAAGTTTATTTATGGCATCTCTATTCTGTTCCATTGGTCTGTATACCTCTCTGTATGTCAGTACCATACTGTTTTGATTACTGTAGCTTTGTAATGTGTTTTTAACTCAGGAATGTGAGACCTCCAGCTTTGCTTTTCTTTCTCAAGATTGTTTTGGCTATCCAGAATACTTTGAGATTTCATATGAATTTTAAGTTTTTTTTCTATCTCTGCAAAAAATGCCATTGGGATTTTGATAGGAATTGTGTTGATTCTGTAGATTGTTTTGAGTAGTATGAACATTTTAACAATATTAAGTCTTCTACTCCATGAACACAGAATGTATTTCCATGTATTTGGGTTGTCTTTCATTACTTTTAACAATGTTTTGTACTTTTTAGTGTATAAGACATTCACCTCCTTGGGTACGTTTATTACTAATTATGTTTTGATGCTATTAATTGGAATTGTTTCCCTAATTTCTTTTTTTCGATTATACATGGTTAGTGCATAGAAATACAACTGATTTTTTGTGGAATGGTTAAGATTTTCTACATATAAGATCATGTCATCGTGTCATGAGAACAGAGATAATTTTACCTCTTTTTTGATTTGGAAGCCTTTAATTTCAAAACCTAATTTCCCTGACTAGGATTTCCAGTACTATATCACATAGAAGTGGCAAGAGTGGACATCATTGCCTTGTTCCTGAGCTTAGTAGAGAAGCTTTCTGTTTTTCACCATTGAGCAGCATGTTTGTTACCTGTGGGGGTTTTTTATATGTGACCTTTATTATTTTGTGGTAATTTCCTTATAATACTTCTAGTTTATTGAGTGTGTTTATCCTGAGAGATTGTTGAATTTTGCCAAATACTTTTTCTGCATGTATTGTGCTTTCTTATCCTTTGTTCTATTAATGTGGTGTATCACAGTGATTGATTTTCATATGTTGAACAATGATTGCATCCCAGGGATGAGTCTCAATTGGTTATGGCACCTGATCATTTTAATATGCTGTTTAATTCAGTTTGCTAATACTTTGTTGAGGATCTTTGTATCTATATTCACCAGGGTTATTGGTGTGTAGTTTTCTTTTCTTGCAGTGCCTCAGTCTGGTTTTGGTATCAGAGTAATGCTGGCCTCACAAAATAAGTTTGGAAGTGTTCTATCCTCTTTAATTTTTTTGGAAGAGTTTGAGAAGAACTGGTGTTAATTCTTCTTTATGTGTTTGGTAGAATTCACCAGTGAAGCCATCTGTTCCTCTTTATTGGGAGGTTTTTGATTACTGATTCAATCTCCTAACTAGTTACAGATCTGTTCAGATTTTTTCTTTCTTCATGATTTGATTTTGGTAGGGTGTATGTTTCTATAAATGTATCCATTTCTTCTAGGTTATCTAATTTGTTGGTGTATAATTGTTCATAGTAGTCTCTTATGATACTTTTTATTTCTATGGCATAAGCTGTAATGTGTCCCCTTTCACATTTCTGATTTTTCTTATTTGAGGCTTCTCACTTCTTTTTTCTTTTCTAGCTAAGGAATTGTTAATTTTACTGATCTTTTTAAAAATAAAGTTTTATTGATTTTTAATTGTTTTTATACTTTTTTATTTATTTCTACTCTAATCTTTATTTTTTATTCTTTCCTTTGTTTTCAGTTTGTTCCTCTTTTCCTAGATCCTTGAGGTATAAAGCTATGTTGTTGATTTGCAATCTTTCTTCTTTTTTAATGTAGGCAGTTACTGCTATAAAATTCCCTCTTAGTACTGCTTTTGCTACATCTCATGTTTTGATATGTTGTGTTTTTGTTTCATTTGTCTCAAGATATTATCTAATTTTCCTTTAGGTTTCTTCTTTGACCTGTTAGTTGTTAAAGAGCATGTTCTTTAATTCCCATGTATTTGTAAATTTTCTAGTTTTTCTTTGTTGTTTATTTCTAGTTTCATTCCATCATAGTCAGAAAAGATAGTTGGTATAATCTTCTCAAGTTTGTCCAGATTCTGTGGCCTAACATATGATATGCCCTGGAGAATGTTCCATGTGCTCTTGAGGACACACTTGGGAATGTTTAATACACATGAGAATGTGTATTCTGCTATTGTTGGGTTAAGTCTTCTGTGTATGTCTCTTAGGTCCAGTTAGTCTATAATGTTGTTCAAGTCCTCTGCTTCCTTATTGATCTTTTGTTTGGTTGATATATCTATTATTGAAAGTGGGGAATTGAAATATACTACTATTATTGTGTTACTATCTATTTCTCCCTTCAGTTCTGTCAATGTTTGCTTCATATGTTCAGGTGCTCTACTGTTAGGTGCACATATACTTAAAATTGCTACATCTTCTTGGTGAATAGACCTTTTTTTATATAATGTCCTTCTTTGTCTCATGGCAGTCTTTGACTTAACCTCTATTTGGTTTGATATAAGTACAGCCATCCCTGTCATCTTTGGGGTACCATTTGCATGGAATATCTTTCTCCATCCTTTCACTTTCAGCCTATGGGTGTCCTTATACCTAAAATGAGTACCTTCTAGACAGTATGTAGTTGGAGTTTGTGGGTTATTTTTAATCCATTCAGCTACTGTGTTTTTTAATTGGGGACTTTTATCCATTTATGTTTAAAGTAATTATGATCGGGAGGGACTTAGTATTGACATTTTAAAATTGTTTTCTGTATGTTTTGTAGTTATTTTGTCCCTCTTTTGTTCTCTTGCTGCCTTCCTTTGTATTTCACTGATATTTTGAAGTGTCAAGCTTTGAGTTCCTTCTTATTTCCTTTTGTGTTTCTTCTATAGGTGTTTTCTTTGTGGTTACCATGGGGATTACATAAAACATCTTCTAGTTTAGCAATCCACTTTAAACTGATAACAACTTAACTTTGATCATATACAAAAACTCTTCTCCTTTACTTCTCCCTCCCACTTTATGATATCAATTTCACAAGTTATATCTTTTTATATGTTGGTCCATTAACATAGTTTTCTACTTAAAGTTATATTTAATGTTTTTATCTTTTAAATTTTATACCAAAATTAAAAGTGATTTATGTACCACCATTACAGTGTTACAGGATTTGGTATTTGTCTGTAGATTTACCTTAACCAAAGAACTTTGTATTTTTGTATGCTTTCACATTGCTATCTAGACTCCTTTTATTTCAACTTGAAGGACTTCCTCCAGCATTTCTTCTGAGGCAGATCTAGTGGTGATGAACTCTCTGAGCTTTTGTTTATTGGAGGTCTTTATTTCTTCTTCATTTTTGAAGGACAGTTTTGTTAGATATAATATTCTTGGTGACAATTTTTTCTTTCAGCACTTTGAATAAATCATCCCACTCCCTTTTGGCTTGGAGTTTTCAAAAAGACTTTTTGGACCATCTACTGTAGTTGTTAGACTATATCTCTATTGGGGACTAGATCTAAGGTTTTCTATTCAGTCATCTTGCTGATGTGACTCCCACTTTTTTTTCTTAAATGATTGAAATATGTTTAAGTGTTTCAGTGGCTGGACATTTAACATATAATAGATATTTCAAAAGTCATCCAAATGTTAAAAAAAATATTTCTCAAGTCAGTCATCTATAAGAAAATGCTTGCATTGCTTAGAAATAACAAAAGTAAAACTCTAGAATTATTTACTCAGGACAATTCTAAATAAAAGTTCTCATAATTATTTTACCTAAATATATCCACAAATATTGATTTTTATACTCCCACTGTGTTTATTGTTATATAATTCTGCCTTTAAATGTTGCTGTAGGTGGTGGTAGTGTTTTAACAGTATTTTTGTAAAGAAGAAAAGAACAAGAACATTAACTGTGTTATACTTTTCTTATGCAATGTTAGACTTAAAATGAAATTCATAAAATCCTGAAAATGTAAAAGGTAAATGCTTCTATATATTTCACTCACCTCATGGAAATTGAAGGTACAGTATTTTTTTTTTTAACATCTTTATTGGAGTATAATTGCTTTACAATGGTATGTTAGTTTCTGCTTAATCAACTATACATATACATATATCCCCATATCTCCTCCCTCTTGCATCTCCACCCCACCCTCCCTATCCCACCCCTCTCCGTGGACACAAATCACTGAGCTGATCTCCCTGTGCTATGCAGCTGCTTCCCACTAGCTATCCATTTACATTTGGTAGTATGTATAAGTCCATGCCACTCTCTCACTTCGCCCAGCTTCCCCTTCCCCTTCCCCATGTCCTCAAGTCCATTCTCTACATCTGTGTCTTTATTCCTGTCCCAACCCTAAGTTCTTCAGAACCATTTTTTTTTCTTTTTTTAGATTCCATATATGTGGGTTAGCATACGGTATTTGTTTTTCTCTTTCTGACTTCACTCTGTATGACAGACTCTAGGTCCATCCACCTCATTACAAATAACTCAATTTTGTTTCTTTTTATGGTTGAGTGAGTAATATTCCATTGTATATATGTGCCACATCTTCTTTATCCATTCATCTGTTGATGGACACTTAGGTTGCTTCCATGTCCTGGCTATTGTAAATAGAGCTGCAATGAACATTGTGGCACATGACTCTTTTTTATTTTAATTTTAATTTTTTTTGCGGTACGCAGGCCTCTCACTGTTGTGGCTTCTCCCATTGCGGAGCACAGGCTCCGGACGCACAGGCTCAGCAGCCATGGCTCATGGGCCCCACCGCTCCGTGGCATGTGGATCCTCCCAGACCGGGGCACGAACCCACGTTCCCTGCAACGGCAGGTGGACTCTCAACCACTGCGCCACCAGGGAAGTCCACATGACTCTTTTTGAATTATGGTTTTCTCAGGGTATATGCCCAGTAGTGGGATTGCTGGGTCCTATGGTGGCTCTATTTTTAGTTTTTTAAGTAAACTTCATGCTGTTCTCCATAGTGGCTGTATCAATTTACATTCCCACCAACAGTGCAAGAAGATTTCCTTTTCTCCACACCCTCTCCAGCATTTATTGTTTATAGATTTTTTGATGATGGCCATTCTGACTGGCGTGAGGTGATACATCATTGTAGTTTTGATTTGCATTTCTCTAATGATTAGTGATGTTGAGCATTCTTTCATGTGTTTGTTGGCAATCTGCGTATCTTCTTTGGAGAAATGTCTATTTAGGTCTTCTGCCCATTTTTGGATTGGGTTGTTTGTTTATTTGATATTGAGCTGCATGAGCTGCTTGTAAATTTTGGAGATTAATCCTTTCTCAGTTGCTTCATTTGCAAATATTTTCTCCCATTATGAGGGTTGTCTTTTCATTTTGTTTATAGTTTGCTTTGCTGTGCAAAAGCTTTTAAGTTTCATTAGGTCCCATATGTTTATTTTTGTTTATTTCCATTTCTCTAGGAGGTAGGTCAAAAAGGATCTTGCTGTGATTTTTGTTATAGAGTATTCTGCCTATGTTTCCCCCTAAGAGTTTTATAGTGTCTGGCCTTATGTTTAGGTCTTTAATCCATTTTGAGTATGTTTTTGTGTATGGTGTTAGGGAGTGTTCTAATTTCATTCTTTTACATGTAGCTGTTCAGTTTTCCCACCATTACTTATTGAGGAGACTGTCTTTTCTCCATTGTATATTCTTTCCCCCTTTATCAAACATAAAGTGACCATATGTGCATGGGTTTGTCTCTGGGCTTCCTATCCTGTTCCATTGATCTATATTTCTGCTTTTGTGCCAGTACCATACTGTCTTGATTACTGTAGCTTTGTAGTATAGTCTGAAGTGCGGAAACCTGATTTCTCCAGCTCCGTTTTTGTTTCTCAAGATTGCTTTGGCTATTTGGGGTCTTTTGTGTTTCCATACAAATTGTGAGATTTTTTGTTCTAGTTCTGTGAAAAATGTCAGTGGTATTTTGATAGGGATTTCATTGAATCTGTAGATTGCTTTGGGTAATAGAGTCATTTTCACAATGTTGATTCTTCCAATCCAAGAACATGGTATATCTCTACATCTGTTTGTATCGTCTTTAATTTCTTTCATCAGTGTCTTATAGTTTTCTATATACAGTTCTTTTGTCTCCTTAGGTAGGTTTAGTTCTAGGTATTTTATTCTTTGTGTTGCAATGGTAAATGTGAGTGTTTCCTTAATTTCTCTTTCATATTTTTCATCATTAGTGTATAGGAATGCAAGAGATTTCTGTGCATTAATTTTGCATCCTGCTACTTTACCAAATTCATTGGTTAGCTCTAGTTGTTTTCTGGTAGCATCTTTAGGATTCTCTATGTATAGTGTCATGTCATCTGCAAACAGTGACAGTTTTACTTCTTCTTTTCAGATTTGGATTCCTTTTATTTCTTTTTCTTCTCTGATTGCTGTGGCTAAAACTTTCCTAACTATGTTGAATAATAGTGGTGAGAGTGGGCCACCTTGTCTTGTTCCTGATTTTATTGGAAATGGTTTCAGTTTTATACCACTGAGAATGTTTGCTGTGGGTTTGTCATACATGGCCTTTATTACATTGAATTAGGTTCCCTCTGTGCCCGCTTTCTGGAGAGTGTCTATCATAAGTGGGTGTTGGATTATGTCAAAAGCTTTTTCTGTATCTATTGAGATGATCATATGTTTTTTATCCCTCAGTTTGTTAATATAGTGTATCACATTAATTGATTTGCATATATTGAAGAATCCTTGCATTTCTGAGATAAACCCCACTTGATCATGGCGTATAATCCTTTTAATATGCTGTTGGATTCTGTTTGCTAGTATTTTGTTGGGGATTTTTGTATCTATGTTCATCAGTGGTATTGGCCTGTAGTTTTCTTTCTTTGTGACATCTTTGTCTGGTTTTGGTATCAGGGTGATGGTGGTTTTGTAGAATGAGTTTTGGAGTGTTCCTCCCTCTGCTGTATTTTGGAAGAGTTTGAGGATAGGTGTTAGCTCTTCTCTAAATGTTTGATAAGATTCGCCTGTGAAGCCATCTGGTCCTGGGCTTTTGTTTGTCGGAAGGTTCAGTATTGGTTTTTATGTTTTACCATTTTTACCTTGATGTGAAATGAGCAGTAATTGTAAGTTTTATCCAGATGCCCAGAGACAGACTTTTACTTAAAATGTGTACAATAAGGCAAGACCTAGAAGAATTCCTGATCCTTTAGTTATTTCCTATTTTTTCAGGCAATCTCAGATTTAATCTTTGCTGACCTCAGCTTCTAATTTGTAGTATTTTCATTGAATGATATTTTTTGTGTGCTACTGTTCCATTTAATATTATGAACATTTTAGTTGCAATAAAAATAGGATTGTTTCTTTCATGAGAGAGGCCATATGTGATTCTTATTTGCAATTCTGTACTCACCTTTGTTCTTTTACATGCAAGCCATCTCCATGTTTTCTTTTGTGATTGGGCATGTAATAAGCATTCTAACCCATGAAGAAAAGGCCATCAGCAAGACCATACATCTTGCCGTTGTGGCTGTTTCTCTTCTTACTGCCATTGTTAAGAATATGTGACAAGCCAGTTGAAATAAAATTTCCTGTGTTTAAAAAATAAATTGTATCAGGAAGCACAGAATTGTGATGTAGCACTGAAGATAAAAAGTACTGTGAAGGCATATTCCTACCATAAATGTAAGACATTTTTATATTAACAAGGTCTCCTGAAATGTAACAAAATAAGCATCAGATTATAATGCAATTTGAGAGTTCTTAACATATGTAGTAACTTGACTGAAAAGGATTGATTAAAATCCTTTATTTTGTGACTGAATGACTTCATAACTGGTTTGAAAAGAATAATTATTTCGAAACTCTGACAAATGATTTTTAAACTTTGTCACAGTTTATTTTAAACATAATGTTTTAAAACAGAGTAACACATCCAGTTTTGGTTTCCGTGTTCTTTCTCCATTATGGATATTGTTTTATGCCTTTTTCACTGAATTTTCAGTTTTGTGGAGAATATCACATACGTGTTTCCTTTAATATTTATAGTGATCATTTCACTTTTCTTGAGTGTTAAGTGTTGAAAAGGCTCCTGGGGTAAATATTGTCTGTTCCAAGCCTTTTCTTTCTTCTTTTCTTTTTAGTGAAAACCTTTTACCTATCTGGAAAAAAAATATGTCAATTTGACTTCATTTAGGGGTTGTCTCTACTATGGACTGTATCAGGATGGGTTTCAAGCTTGTTCCTAGGCCCTCTACAGTAGGATTCAATGAGGAAACCCAGTAGAGATCTTGAATAGGTGCTATTTTTTTCAACTACTGCAAATCCCACTATCAGAAGTGGTGTTCTTGCATTGAATAATTTAAAAAATAATAGTTGCTGTTGTTTTAGAACAGTCCTGAAGGCAGAGAAGCATTCTTCTAATCTCCCAGTCTGTAACACTTCAGTGATCACCTCTTTTCCTTACTTCCTCTCTCTGTCTCCTCTATTCCCTCCCATCTTTCCATACTTATTAAGCACCTACTTAATAGGTGTACAAAGGAACAATATTTTTCTTCCAGTTTTATTGAGCTATAATTAACATACAATACTGTATAAGTTTAAGGTGTACAGCATCATGATTTGACTTAGATACATTATGAAATGATTACTACAATAAGTTTAGTGAACATCCATTATCTCATATAGATATAAAACTAAAGAAATAGAAAAAAAAATTTTCTCCTTGTGATGAGAGCTCTTAGCATTTACTCTCCTAACAACTTTTATATGTAACATAGAGCAGTGTTAATTCTGTTTAATCTGCTGTACATCACATTCCTAGTATTTATTTATCCTGTAACTGCAAGTTTGTACCTGTTGACCACCTTCATCCAATTCCCCTACCCACCATGACCCTGCCTCTGGTAACCACAAGTTTGATCTTTTTTATGTGAGTTTGTTTGTTCATTTTTGAAGTATAATTGACCTACGACAGTATGTTAGTTCCTGGTACATGACACAGCAATTAGATATATCTGTACATTTCAAAATTATCACCATTATAATTCTAGTTGTCATCTGTCACTATACAAAGATATTACATAATTATTGACTATATTCCCACACTGTACATTTCAAAATCATGACTCATTTATTTTGTATCTGAAATTTGTACCTTGTAATCTCCCTCACCTATTTCTCTCCTCCCTTCTGGCAACCATCTCTTTGTTCTTTGTATGTATCTATGATTCAGTTTCTGTTTGGTTATGTTTGTTCATTTGTTTTATTTTTTAGATTCCACATGTAAGTGAAATCCTATAGCATTTGTCTGTCTCTGCCTGACTTATTTCCATCCATATTGTCACAACTGGCAAGATTTCCTTCTTTTTAAGGCTGAGCAATATTCCATTGCACATATATACTACATCTTCTCTATCCATTCATCTATTAATGAGCACTTGAAAATGATGTGTATTCTGCTGCTTTGGTGTGGAATGTTCTATACATATCTATTAAGTCTACCTGGTCTAATGTGTTGCTTAAGGCTGGTGTATCCTTATTGATTTTCTGTCTGGATGGTCTCTCTATTGAGGTAAATGGGGTGTTAAAAGTCTGCTACTATTATTGTATTACTGTCAATTACTCCTTTTATGTCTGTTAATATTTTCTTTACATATTTAGGTGCTCCTATTTTAGGTGCATATATATTTACAATTGTTATATCTTCTTGGAATAATAATTTTATCATTCTGTAATGTCCCTCTTTGTCTCTTATTACTGTCTTTGTTTTAAAGCCTATTTTGTCTGATATAAAGTACTGCTACCCTTGCTTTCATTTCATTTTCATTTGCATGTAATACTTTTTTCCATCCCCTTACTTTAAATCTATGTGTGTCTTTAGATTGAAGCGGGTCTCTTGTAGGCAGAATATATTTGGGTCTTGTTTTTATATTCATTCAGCCACTCTATGTCTTTGGAGCATTTAGTCCATTTACATTTAAAGTAATTATTGATAGGTATGTCTTATTGCCATTTTGTTAATTGTTTGGGGGGTGTTTTTGTAGTTCTTTCTGTTCCTTTTTCCTTTTTGCTCTCTGCCCTTGTGATGACTGTCTTAGTGTTATATTTGGATTTCTTTCTCTGTTTTGTGTTGTATCTGTTATAGATTTTTGGTTTGTGGTTTATATATAGCTATGTATATAAATCACACATATATATGTGTGTGTGTGTATATATATATATATATATATAATTATTTTAAGTTGCTGATCTCTTAGTTTGAATACATTTTAACAACCCTACATTTTGACTCCACAGCATTTACTGTTTTTGACATATTTTACAACTTTTTGTTTTGTGTATCCCTTAACTACTTATTGTGGATGTAGATGATTTGACTACTTTTGTCTTTTAGCCTCCATTCTAGCTTTATAAGGGGTTGATCTACTACCTTTACTTATATTTGCCTTTACCAGTGAAATTTTTCCTTTTGTAACTTTCATATTTCTAGCTGTGGCCTTTTCTGTTTTGCTTAGAGAAGTGCCTTTACCATATCTTAGAAAGTTGGATTCCTGTTGCTGAACTCTTTTAGCTTTTGCTCATCTGTAAAACTTTTGATATTTCCTTCAAATCTGAATGAGACTGTTGCTGAGTAGAGTGTTCTTGGTTGTAAGTCTTTCTCTTTCATCATTTAAACTATATCATGCCACTCCCTTCTGGCCTACAGAGCTTCTGCTGAAAAGTCAGCTGATAGCCATATGGGATTCCATGGTATGTAACTTATTGATTTTCCCTTGCTGCTTTTAATATTCTCTCTTTATCTTTAATTTTTGACATTTTAATCACAATGTGTCTTAGCGTCATCTGTTTAGTGTTGATCCTGTTTGGGACTCTCTGTGCTTCCTGGACCTGGAGGTGTGTTTCCTTTCCCAGGTTAGGGATGTCTTCAGTTTTTTTGCCTTCAAATATGTCCTTTCTTTCTCTCTTTTCTTTTGGGACCCTAAAATGTGAATGTTAATATTGATGTTGTCCCAGAGGTCTCTTAAACTATCTTCGTTATTTTATCCGTTTTTTTTTTTTTTTTCAGTTCAACTTGAGGGATTTCTGATACTCTGTCTTCCAGGTCAGTGATCCATTCCTCTGTATCATCTAATCGATGGTTGATTTATTCCAGTGAATTTTTAATTTCATTTACTGTATTCATCTCTTTTTGGTTCTTTTTTAAATTTTCAAACTGTTTGTTAAACTTCTGTGTTCATCCATTTTTCTCCCAAGTTCTTTGAGCATCTTTATGATTATTATCTTGAACTCTTTATCAGGTAGATTGCTTATCCCTACTTCACTTCATTGTTTTTCTGGGGTTTTATCTTGTTTCTTCATTTGAAACATATAAAGCAGCAAATATTTGATACACACAACAACATGTTTGATTCTCAAAAATGTGTGCTAAGGCAAAGAAGACAGTTATTGTATGATTTGCAAGTACATGAAACTTTAGAGGCAAAACTAATCTAGATTTATAAAAATATATAGAATACAAATATATAGAAAAGCTCTTCTGCTCTCATGGAATTTAGTTCAATTTTAGCAGAGAGGTAAGATCAGTCTTCAAGTGTGTTCTGAACAAGTTCATGAGTGACAAATAAGTACCACCATCTAAGAGCTAGAAGATCTGGTAACAAAAAAGGAGAAATTCATCTTCTCTGTCAGAAATGGTAAATGGCCAGACACAGGACTGTAGTCAAGCCACAGCAATATTTTGTTCAACCCAGGTGGTGGCTTATTTTTCTCCCTAAATTAAATATTTTCTGACATTTGGGAATTGGGAGATTTCACATGAAAATAAATATCAATTTTTGACTTTCTCTTGAAAAGACCAGAATCCCCAGTATCCTGAAGCCTGCTTTCCCTGCTGGCAGTAATAAGTTAAAGCTGAGTGCCTTAGTCGCATCAGGCAGTCTCTGGCCTCCTCCACCCATCTAGCTCCTATATATGTCCATGCTTCTTGCTTTTACCAAAAAGCATCTGAGCTAATGAGCCCTGATATGTACTCATCTCTGACACCTGTTTCCTTATCAAATGTTTCCTTTCACTTTTCCTCTGGTGCTTTGCTGACACCATCTTATATCAGGCCCCCGGTGATACATACTCACCAGTCAGAGAGCCTCCTACAGAATCCACCTCATTCTCATCTCTCCCACTCAGTGCAACATGCCTTTGCCAGTAGGCAGCATCCTATAGGTCAGGATGAAAGTTAAGAGGAGAGGCAGGGTCATTGCCAGAGTGGGAGTCTAAAGTAGATGCCATAAGTTATAGGCCTAAGACAAGAGGGTCAGGATGAGTAAAGAATTATCAAAAGTGGTGGGTAAATAGAGAACAAGAAGGCAAAGTACAAAGATGAACTAAAAAGGGGATTGGAAATGGCCAATAAGCACATGAAAAGATGTTCAACATCATCAGACACTAGGGAGGTTAAAATTAAATCCACAGTGAGACACCACTACACACCCACTAGGATGACCAAAATTAAAAAGACTGACAATACCAGTGGTTGTAGAGCAACTGGAATTCCTGTATGTTGCTAGCAGGAATGTAAAGTAGTACAACCACAGTAAAAAACAAGATCTTACTGTATAGCACAGGGAAATATAGTCAATATCCTGTGATAAACCATAATGGAAAAGAATATCAAAAATATTATGTATATATATATATATATATAAGTTAATCACTTTGCTGTACACCAGAAACTAACACAACATTATAAATCAACTATACATCAATAATAAATAAATAAATAATAAAATGGAACAACCACTTTGGAAAATAGTTTGGCAGTTAATAGTGTATGCAGGTTAAACATACACTTACTGTAGGAGTTTACCCCTCAGGAATGAAGACATGTGGCCATCAAGCCCTTTTACATGAATGCTGATAGCAGCTTTATTCATAAGCCCCATACTGAAAACAACCCAAATGCCCATATGTAAGTAATGGATAAACAAATGTAGACTGTCCAAGGGTCTGAGAGAACTTTCTGAAGTGATAGAAATATTCTACATCTTGATTGTGATGGTGGCTACACAGGTGTGTATAGTTGTTACAGGTGTGTATAGTCATATATAGGCATGTGTAGTATATAGAACTATATACTTAAACTATATGTATATTATTGTAAGTTTTATCATAATAAAGTTGATTAAATAAAAATACTTAAAAATAAAACAGGACAGGCAGTCATAGGAGGGAGACAAATGGACAACCAAGACAGGAAGCAAAGCAGAGGTGAGCAGCAAAGGGCATAAGATATTATAAACAAAGACGGCAAGGTGCTAACTTGGGGCCCAGATGGATTCTTGAAAATCCTCCCAGTGAAATTGCAGTTCTAATCATACCAATTGTCTTATTATCTCTGTCAATCCTTGCTAATTCTTCTCTTATGCTGGTAATCAGTCTGTTTCCTAGAAACTGACATGACTTCCTTCTTTCTTCTCTAATTCCTACCCCTAAATCAATTTCTGTTTTTCCCTTGAAGTTATCTCTTTACTGCCCCTGCCCTAGCTTAACAATTCTTGAATGAATCTGTATCATGCAGTTAAGACCTTGGTTACTTTCTAGTTGGGTTGCTTTTACCTACAAGTCTACTGTAAACTGGTTAAAGGAAGATTTCTTATATTTATACCCTTGTTACCTCCTTTCCCACATCCCATGCAATGTTCAGGGAAATGTGTCAGCATATGTCTTTAATTTGTCCCCTTCTTTTCATCCCCCCCACCACTATCCTAGGTTGTTGTCTCTTGCATGGTCTATGGTCTATTGCAGTATTTCTTTTCCTTTCTTACAGCTCCTTGTTGTCCAGACAGCAGTGAGATTGATGCCTTTTAAAAGTAAATCAGATGATTTTACTTATTTCCTTTAAATGCTTCTATATCTTCCCATTGCACTTAGAGTAAAATCTAGTCCCTCCCACCTCGACACTGTCTTCACCATCCACATTTCCCCTACGCACTGTGCCTCACCAAACCAAGCCCTCTCCCAGCCCAGGGCCTCTGTGCTGCTCTTCTTTCTCCTAGAATCCTTTTCTTCCCACTCTTTCTATGGCTTCTCATGTTTCAAATTTCAACTGGAATGTCATTCCTCTGAGGCCTCTGCAAAGGGGTATCCACCTCCCTGCAGAAAAAGTATTTTATATCACATAACCTTGTTTATTTCTTTTCAGGGAACTTAGCATATCTGAAATCTACCTTGATTATGTATTTCTTTAATGGCTTACTGTTCATCTCCTTCCATCAGTTAATAACCATCAAGAAGACAGAGATCTTTTCTACCTTGCTTGTTGCTATATCCCCAACACCTAGCATGGGGCTTGGCTTTTTGAAGACACTCAATAAATAATCATTGACTGAATGACAAGTGAAAATATAATAGGCAAATAATAACCAAATAATAACCAAATAACCAAATAATAACTTGGTGTTTGCTCTTGTTTTTCCTGAATTTTCTTTTCCTAAAGCTCTTTTTTTTTTACCTAATTTTTACAGGCACTTCTATTGTGACTATAAAAGCTTTTGCTACTGACTCAGTTCGGGACAACATTAAATATTCAATTTTTAGTGGAAATGAAGATGGAGTTTTTTCCTTGTGCTCCAACTCAGGTAATCCTTCTCTACCTTCTAATAGCTTTATTTTCTGCTCCACTTAATGTTACTAATTAGACATACTTCTGCAAAGAAAACTCAAAATTTGAAAGGTAGAAATTAGAGGTAAATAATTTAAAAGGTAAACAACAAAGAGTTTTTTATTCTGGCTGATGAGAAATCAAGAACTATTTGTTTATATGTATTCCTTAAGAAGTCTATTCCCATTTCCAAATTAAACAGTACCTATCCTACCCTACTTGTTATTTGATGATAACATGGTTTCTATTTATGATTTACCTATCCATTTGGGAGAATTGGAGATGTAGTAGGGAGATCAGTGAGAATGGGTTTGAATTGAAAATAAGCACACATGTGTAGCCTTAGGAAATTTTCATCAGAGATTCTTCTGATTTGCCACTTAATGTCAACAGTGCAACAAAAAAGGATGGCTGGAAAGGTTTCTATGTGGTGGTAAAGAAATTACTTCCAAATACAGCATGTATTAAATTTAGCTTTAATAAGACCATTATTGTGCTTTAAATGAATACCAATTGATTATTTGGAACATACTTTTTTTAACTAACAACTATGTAGTGGATATGTATCTACTGCTTCGTTGTTAACCTCAAGAAGAATGTTTTTAATAATTTCTATATTACCATACAACTGTCTTATTTAATCCATACTATGTGCACATGGGAAGAATTGAGAGGGGTCATTTCTTAAGCAAAAGCCTTCTCATCCAGGGTAGCGTTACGACTTTTTGGTCCATGCAGCCTTTGCTCAGCAACCTCTCTAAGGTAGCCTGCAAGAAGTCTTCATCTCTTCACCCTATCATTTGGTTAAGGGGTGATGCAGAAAACCTGTTGGCAAGAAGACCATTTGCAAATACCACCAAGCTTTAAGTTTCTAGCAGTCGGGGTGTCTGAGGGTTCTGGGAAAGGAGCTGAGATTAGAACATTGAGGAAGAAGGTGAATATCAGAGTATGCACATTTTCCCAGGTCACCCAAATCCTTCTGCCATCACACACCTAACATGGCCCAGGTTTGGCCTTATTTTCTATGGTCTCTCATTAAAATGCAGATAAAATATGCCTAGGGTTAGTTCAAAGAAGTCATCCACAGAAAACTCTTTATTTTTTAATTAAGAAATCATTTATTTAAGTTGAAATGTATTTCAAAATTTTATTGTGAAATAGCTACAAGATGGTATGTTGAGGTATACAACTGTTTAATGGACAGTAGTAAAATAAAAGCCCATGTCTTTGCCACCCATCTCCAGAGATGAGACATGGCTAGAAACTCAGGAAGCCCCTGTGTGTCCTTTCCCTCTCACATCTGTCTTATTTCACCCCAGAGGTCATTGGCAAATCAGTAATCTGAATTTGGTATTGATCCCTGCCTTTTCTTCATTATAATTTTCCCACCCCATTTGAATCCCTAAAAAATGCGTTATTTAGTTTTACTTTGATTTAAACATCATAATAGAATTATGTTGAATGAACTCCTCTACGGCTTGATTTTTTGCTCAACATTTTTACTATGATGTGTAGTGCATAAGCCATTATGAACACATGAAGGAAGAGTAGCAAAGAATGATATGTACCTGCTGCCAAGGCTATAAAATAGAATACCACCATTATCACCGATGCTCCCTTTGGGCCCTTTTGTGATTGCGCCTTTTCTCTACACTGCTCCAGGCTGATTAATGCCAAGACTTCAAGGATAATCATCCCCTTGTGACTTACAGTAAATGTATTCCTACAAATAGGAATATAGTAAAAGCATTGATTTTGCTTTGAAATTTACATAAATGGATTCATACTCTATGTATTCTATTGATATTGTTTTTTAAATTCAAAGTTAGAATCACCCATGTTAATGTGTGTAGCTGGGTTCTTTAATTTTCATTGCTTTACGGTATTCTATTGTAAGTCTATATCACAACTTATTTATCAATGTGCTGTTGATGGACAGCAAGGTTTCTCTGTCTGGGGATATAATGAACAATCTTGCATGTGTCTTCTGGTGCACATGTAAGGAGTTCTGTAGGCCCTAGAGTGTATGTTGGGCGTGTACCTCAGAGGGTGCCTATGTGCAGCTATACAGATAGTGCCAAATTGTGTTATGAAGTGGTTCATCCGACTTTATATTCCACCAGCATTGAATGAGAACTGTCACAGTTGTCCATGTCCTACTTTCTATTGCCAATCTGGTGGGTGTGAAATGTTATCCCACTGTGGTTGTAACTTACATTTCCCTTAGTACGAATATATTTGAGCATTTTTTCATAGTTTATTGACTATTTCTGTTTTCTTCTATGTGAAATGCATATTGATATCTTTTGCCTATTTTTCTGCTAAGTTTTTTGTGTTTTACTTGTTGAAGTGTAAGGATTTTTAATATATTTTTATTAGTGTTTATCCTTTGTTTTTTGTTACAATTTTTTTTAATAATTTGTGACTTGTCTTTCACTCTCATTAAGGCACGTTTTGAGTTTAACGTTAGAATGAATCAGTCTTATTTTATGATTTGCCTTTTTTGTAGGCTGTTTAAGAAATTCTTCCTCACCGTGAGATCATGAAGATATTCTTACATTGTCTTTTAAATTTTTTATAGTTTTCCTGTGTTTCACATTTATATCTTTAGTGCATCTAGGATTGATTTTTGTGTTTTACGTGAGTTAGAGATAGCTTTTCTTTTTTTCTTTTCCTCTCTTCTCCTCTCCTCTCCTCTTCTCTCCTTTCCTTTTCCTTTCTTGTTTTTCAACCAGGACTCCCAGTTATTCCAATGGCCTTATTACCGTGTGATCTACAGTACCAGCATGGTCATACACCATGCTTCCTGACTCTACTGGACTCTCGACTCTTTTCCATTCTTCTCTTTGTCTATCCAAACACTGACACCACACTGTCTTAATTACATTTGCTTTATAAATCTTCATATCAGGGAAGCAGCAACCCCACAATATTTACCCCATCTTCATATTCTTCCTCATGAGTATATTAGCTGTTATTGTCTATCTGGCTCTAATATAAAGCATTGTATCCACTTGTTAAGTTCTACACACACACACACACACACACACACACACACACACGCCTATTGGGATTGTTTTTCCATGGAAAGGATATTTATTCATGAATTTTGGGATTATATACAGCTGTTCACACCTTCATGCATGTAACCCATATAACTATGGCATACACATTTGATTTCAGGTGGAACCTTACCCTAATTAACAACAACAACAACAACAAATCTCAAAAAAAATCATATAGCTTCAATCCAGAATTTAAGTAACTTAATCATCAGGCCAAAGTGTCCTTCTTTTAAATCTCACAAAGTCCTGCATAGCTATGCATTGTAGGTAATAATCATCTACGAAAACTTTTCTTGATTGACTTTTAAAAAAATTGTTGTAAGAACATTTAACATGAGATCTCTCTTAACACATTTTAAGTGCACAAAACTGTATGTTAACCATAGGCATGGCGCTGTGCAGCAGAGCTCTAGAACCTGCTCATCTTGAATAACTGAGGCTTCATTTCCCTCTAACCAGAAACTCCCTGTTTCCCATGCCCCTACCCATGGCAACCACCATTCTACTCTCTGCTTCTGAATTTGACTACTTTAGATACGTCACATAAGGGGAATCAAGTAATATTTCTTTTTTCTGTGACTGGCATATTTCACTAAACATATGTCCTCAAGGTTCACCCAGGTCATATATGGCAGGATGTTCTTTGTTAAGGCTGAATAATCTGTCATTGTAGGTATACACCACATTCTCTTTATCCATTCATCCACCAATGGACATTTAGGTTGTTGGAATTTCTACTGGAATTATATTAATTCTAAATATCAATTTGGGGAAAATGTGTATCTTTACAGTATTATCTTCGAATCCAGGAATAATATGGAAAATCACACCAATTACTTGTTAATAATTTAATAAAATTACTGTTTCTTTAATAATTGTAATAAAGATTTTTCTATAGCATATTTCTTGCTAGATTTAGTCTAAATATTTTATACTTCTTGCTGAGGTAAATGAAAATAGTGCTTTTTCTATTTTTTTTTAAAAGATTTTTTTGATAGGGACCATTTTTAAAGTCTTTATTGAATTTGTTACTATATTGCTTCTGTTTTACGTTTTGGTTTTTTGGCTGCGAGGCATGTGGGATCTTAGCTCCCCGATCAGGGGTCGAAGCTGCACCCCCTACACTGGAAGGTGAAGTCTTAACCACTAGACCGCCATGGAAGTTCCCCAAAATGCTTTTTCTGACAGTGTTGGTGTGTACACTTGAAATTAACTTTTATATTTTAATTTTGTATCTAGCAAACTTGTAAACTCTTATTGATTCTGATATTTTTCTGAACATTCAACGTATACAATCATCTGGGAATGACCATTTTTCTCTGTTTGTTGGAAGTTATATAGCTTTTTCTTTCTTTTAGTGGTTAGCCTAGCTATTTTTTTTTATTATTATTTTTTTGCAGTACGTGGGCCTCTCACCGTTGTGGTCTCTCCCATTGTGGAGCACAGGCTCCAGATGTGCAAGCCCAGCGGCCATGGCTCACGGACCCAGCCACTCTGCAGTATGTGGGATCTTCCCAGACTGGGGCACAAACCCGTGTCCCCTGCATCAGCAGGCGGACTCTCAACCACTGCACCACCAGGGAAGCCCTAGCCTAGCTATTTTGACATCTACAATTAAAGCCTAACATTAATCAATACCGTGCTCCTAAATAATATACGAGACTTAGAATTCTTTACCTTCTAATATCCCTTTTCCAATTTATAAAATTTTTTTGACCACAATTTTAGTTCTTTCAAATTAAGCATTATTAATATTTTAAAATTTACCTGCTTCTTTGCTACTCTCTTTGCTAACTGTTCTTTCTTCCATCTCAGACTTTCCTCTGGAATCATTTTACTTCTACCTAAAGTACATCCTTTTGTGAGAGTCTGTTGCAGTAAACTCTCTCACATTTTAGTTGTCTAAAAAAGTCTTTAATACTTGTTTTTAAGAGATATTTTTGCTGGGTTTAGAATTCCAGGTTCATAGTTATTTTCTCTTATCATATTTAAGATATTACCCTACTGTCTTCTGGTTTCCACTTGTTGCATTAAGAAATCAGCTGTTGATCTAAATACCACTTACTTGTACCTTTCTTTGGAACTCCAGTTAGACAAATATTGGGGTCATATCACTCTCTCCTACATCTTTTTCAAATTTTTCATCTCTGTGTGCCTCTTCTCTTCAGCCTAAGGAACTATACTTTTCATTTCCAGAGGTTATCTTGGATTCTTTTTCAACTCTTTTTGGTGTTTTAAAAAAATAACCTTTTGTTCCTTGCTAATGCTTCCAACCTTCTTTTTTATATATTTAAATATTTAATAATTACATATTTTGTGTCCAATAATTTCTGCATCTTAAGTCTTTGAAGATTTATTCTGTTATCTATGGATTTGCTGGCTGTCATTCATGGTGCCTTGCTTCTCTGTGATTTTTGTGCTTGTTAACTATAAGCTACTCCATTGTCCTGGAAACTTTTTCTTTGAGGATTCTTTGAAGCCTGGGTTGAATTTTTTCCCTAAAGGAAGGATGTGTTTTTGATTCTGCAAATCACCTAGATGCTCATCAAGCAAAGCTGATGTAATGGCTTACATTAATTTTGGGGAATTTAAATATATATATATATATATATATATATATATATAATAGTATAGCTACCATAAATTCAGGCTTAAGCTAATGAATTCTCAGCAGAGATTTTTTCTCTCTTTCATCTGACATCAAGGTCAAGAAAAGCAAGTTTCTGTGCATTCATTTTTAATTTTTTTTTTAATATTGACCACTAATTTGGAACACATGTAGCCTTTAGGTTTACAGCTTTATTTTGGTTTTCCTATTGGATCGTTCACCTTTTGCGGGTTCAGGCTTCTTCCCTTGTTTTCCACACCCTGTGCAGTTATCAGAAGTGAATCTCAAGGAAGAGGTTATGTTAAAAACCCTTAGAACAAAAACAAGCTTTTAGTGCTTGCTTGCCTCCCTGAATGACTGTTTTCATTTATTTTTTTTTCCTCTGAGGATTCCTTACTACTGTAGCAACTCAGTAATGCATTTCAACAAACACACACACACACTCACAATTTATCAAGCATTTTAGTTGTTTTTATGATGAGGATTGTTCCAGTCTGTAGTTTACCATACTTTTGTCAAGAAACATTTCTAAGAATCTTTAATTATGATATTAAATTCATCTTTCCTGACACATAATCATTAAATTTGTGTCTCAAGGCATCTAACATAGGTTTTATCAATGTATATTTTTTAAAACATAAGCCAGTTAAAATAGAAAACTGGTATGTATGACAAATCAGTAAACTTGATCTCTAATGTTGCAGTCACTTTTCTTCAGGGTAAAATGCGAGAAAACTATTTTATTAGTTATTGGTTTAGTAAGTTATGATTAGATGGCTCTCTGATGAGAACTGTGTTTTCTGTCCAGTTGTGTCCGAGTGTGCCCTGTTCCATAGTCACAAACCACAGGTTTACTTTTGCATCTAAACTTCTTGTCACTATAACTTAAAAACATCTACTACTCACTGTTTAAACCAGAAGGAATTTTGGAGCTTGACTGTTTGACTAACATTGTCTATGTAAATAACAGATGGTGGTTTTCATTCCATTATTTGGTAGATTAACATAAAACAAAATGATCAAACTTTCAGTGTTTCAAGGACGTAGCTTTAGAGCAGAGAGTTTAAAAGCTTTTTGATAACATAAATGTTTATCACGTTCTGCTTTGGGCATATACATATATGTGCGCACAGCTTGTAATTGACTGAAGTAACTCACTTATGCTATCAAACATTGAGTATTTGAAGAATCTAAATCTCATTTTGATGTGTACTTAAAACTTGGACAAAAGCTATACAAGTCCATATATCAGAAGGAAAATATTACTACAATTTTCTTCTCAAGTTATTAAATAACTGGCATGCTAACATACAAGAATGAACAAAAAGTTGGTATTTGTGAGCCTGTTAGTCTAAGGAAAGCATGGACTTCTGCCCATATATTAGACAGAGCCCAGTAGTACTTTCATCTCACTGGTGACAGTAAATCCTCGATGTCTCTGAGAAAAATATACATAGATCATCCAAGGCGAATTGTGGATCTAGTAGGTGTGCCAGCCTTGAATCATCTCACAGACTGGTTATTGTCTTTTCTATTTGCACAACTTTCACAGCATGTGCCAATTATGTCAAAAATAAAAACCAAGCAAGGAAAGCATTAGAACTGCAGATCCATTCCAAGTGCAAAATTCCAATTATCAAAGCCTAAACACAAGCCTTTTATTAGAAAATCCACTTTGATCTGCACTGTAATTGGCACACTTTCTACTAAGTGACACTGGCAATTTAGTGTTGTGTTTCAACTTTATTTTTCTTTACTAATAGTAACAGAACATGGTAGCAAGCTGAATGCCCTGTTTGGTGGAGACAGAGCTCCAGATGAGAGGTTTGGGTCCACCTAGACTGGGGCTTCTCTGCTCAGCTCTTGTTCCACAGAGACTTCTAAAAACCATATTCTTTCATTAGCAGCTCATCAGCATGCATTTTAATGATTCTTCAGCTGCCAATCCTTAAATCTACTCTAAATTTGCTAAGAGGGGCTTTGGTAACATCAGACCATGGTTTGTAAAAGTAATTTGGTTTTCTGAATTGACAACTAAATCTGATGACAATAAGTGAAAGTGAATTTATGAAGTTTTAAATTTGGCAGTATAGTGAGTTCTTCATATAGTATATAAATATTTATTTTTTCTTAATAACAGAAGCAATAAAATCCCCCCAAAACACTCAATGCCAAAGTTAGACTTATTAGAACAAGATATGATTACTATTAGCATCCAGGTAGGTACATGATAGCCTGAAGTTTCCTTGGCCTACGTTGGTTCTCTAGGGGATCTGGTTCAGATAGAGCAATCAGAGCTGTGGCTTCCAGGTCATATTTCCAGAGACTGTACAGGTTCTTTCACCAGAAGAGCAAATTTTAATAGTCCATAGCTATTAAATGTTCTCCTTCTACATTCAGAGCTTATACAGATATTAAATCTGTATCTGCTGATGGAGGGCGTGAGAGACACATGCACTGTGTCACTCTCCCAGCAACCCTATGGAGCCATTATTCATATCCCCGTTTTACAGAAGATGAGACTCAGCTCGACAGAAGCTTACTACAGGTCACAAGCTTAGTAGTGAGGGAGCTAGGGTTTAGGCTTGGTTTCAGGTTTCTCAAACTCCAAATCAGTATGCACTTCAGCAGGCTCCACTCGACGGAATTTCTGACATTGAGAGCTAAGTAAATCATGACAGTGGAATAATAATAACAATCAATTCAGTAAGAAATTTAATTACAAAAGGGAAGAAACAAAACAGAGTAGAAACTAGAGAAGGGAATTCTATCAGGGGAGGAATTTTCTTAGTCTGGGGAAAAACCTGTGTAGGGCATAAGCCTCAAGGCTCAGTTTCCCTCACCTGGTTCTACTTGTTACCTGGGGGTGTAACAAATATTATTGGGTGCTTCCATGTGCCAGACCCTGAGCTAGGGATTTGGGAGATGGTGATGTAAGAGATAACCATCCTCACCTTGTGAATCTTCTAAACCAAGAGGAATAACTTGGCAGAAATAGGTGAGCAAAGGCCCTGCAGGCACTTTTGGAGAGTCTGTTGGGGGCAGACGTGATGATGGTACAGGGCTGGGTAGTCTGGAAAGAACCCTGAGGATGTACAGAAGTGGGGACAATTCCAGGTGGATGGAAAATCCTGCAGGACAACTCTGAAGTGAGCGTTTGAGGAACAGAACATGTATGAGTCTTACAGCCAGAGCAGACAGAGCAAAGGGGAGAAAGAGAAGAATGAGATTTCTCAGGTGGGAGAGGCTGGAGCAGGTGGTCCTGGGGAGGCTAAAAATGCTGAACTTCATCTTAATTGCTGTGGAAGCCAATCAAGGGTTTTATGCAGGACAGTCACAGTGTTGGTTTTTATTATTTAATTCAGAACGGGAACTGGTTGAGTGGGGAGGCCAATTAAGTAGACTAACACAGGGGACAAGGTGGGAAATGCTGGTGGCTTGGAGGAGGGCAGCAGCAGGGAAATGGAGAGGGTGGATTCAGGAGATGTTTGAAAGGTGGACTTTGCAGACATGGGCTAAATATGGAGACGGAAAGATGACTTAAGAGAAAGCGCTCAGATTTCAGATACTCATGGCTTCTTTCCCTCCTACGTGTCTGAACCGTGTAAATGTCTGCCTGTTCTCACCTTTTTTCACAATGACCCCGGGCACTAGGAAAGGGGGCCCAGCCAGTGGGAGGAGTTGAGGGACAGGTAAGCATGTGAGCATATGGGTCAAAGGTGATTTGAGACTTTTTAAATAAAATAATTTTCTGGGCTTCCCTGGTGGCACAGTGGTTGAGAGTCTGCCTGCCGATGCAGGAGACACGGGTTCGTGCCCCGGTCCGGGAAGATCCCACATGCTGTGGAGCGGCTGGGCCTGTGAGCCATGGCCACTGAGCCTGTGCATCTGGAGCCTGTGCTCCGCAATGGGAGAGGCCACAACAGTGAGGAGCCCGTGTACCGAAAAATAAAAAATAAAATAAAATAATTTTCCTTTCTTTTTTTTTTTTTTTCTCTCTGGAAATAAAACTAGGAGAACTCACTGTGCAAGAACCCAAGTTTCTGGATTTTGAAGTCAGAAATGAAGTTCAGCTCATCGTTTTAGCTGAAAGTAGCGAGCATAGAGCCTATAGCAAAATAGCAGTCTTCATCCAAGATGTGAACGATCATCCACCATGCTTTGGGCAAAGCATTTACCAAGTATCAGTGTCTGAGGGCCAGTTCTACAATACTCACATCATACAGGTAACAGAAATGTGTTGTGTGTGGGGGAGTGTGAATTAAATTTTAAATCTTTCCTTGGCATATACAATATTTGATGCACTGGATGGAACTTTAGGTTGAAGGAAGTCTGGAGTTTCTGAGCTCACTCTCCTTCCCCCATCCATTTCGTGCTCGGTTAGACCCACATGCTTTCTCTAGGGCCCCCGTAGAACACTAGCAGGGAATCTAGAGGGGCACAAAAAGCAGCTCACCTTACACATGTGTACAATTCAGTGGGGAAGTCAGAAGACTAAGTATACAATTTAAATGCAAATTACTAATGTTATAATAGAAGTGTATGTTGAATGTCATGAGAGAAAAGAGGAGGCACAGCCTGTTCCTGGAGGAGAGTGTCAGTCTTCATGAAGAATGAGGTTTGCACTCAGTCTTAAAGGGTGAGCAGGCATTTGCCAGGTGGAGCTGCAGCCAGATGAGCATGACGGCAGCACAGACACATGGAAAGGGCCCCTGGTTTGGGTTTGCAGGTGTCTCATGTGAAAGTCATAGATCTGCTGTTTCAAGCCCAGCCCTATCTTGGGACAAAGCCCCATGCTCTGAAAAAAGAGGGTCTGTTCACATGGCAGTCTTCTTGTTCAGGCTCCAAACCCATCCATCCTTGATAGACTCTACCTGCTTCAGGGACTGGTGCCCATTTTCACCTTTCCCTTCAAGGTTGAACCGATGTTTTGAATTCAAGAACCTGGACATTACAACACCTACAGGCTCTTGGGAATCTGCACAGGAAATGGGTATAAACCCCCATCCTGACAGTCAGCAGCCTAGTGGGACATTCCCTTTGGCCTCTGTAACCCCACTCCCATGACCCAGCACCGCATGACTTTCTCTCTGTGGTAGATGGGGGCAGGGGTCCAGGTGATCCCCTAGGTTACTGTGCCGCTACCTTCGCCTGAACATATAGAGACACTTTCCTTTGATTCCTGCCCAGTTCAGATGCACACGTTTGCCTCTGACGGTGCAAACAAGACCAGTAGAGGCTCAGCTGTCTTGGAGTTTTAGCTCTGTGCTCCCCACATGGTCCAGGATTCCCAGGATTTCCTACATTATTTCTGCCCATTTATTTTGTATGATTGGAGCCTAATTGCTCCAGGTTCCAGCCTGTTCCAGAAGTGCTGCACCTTTACTCTAGCCATGACAGAGATGCTTGAGAGGAAGGTGAGGAGGTAAAGGCGTTCTCTTGTTCAGCCCCCGCACCCCCAGTGATGCCTCTTCAGCGGGGATCATGGACGCCTCCAGCGCCACTGCGGGGCCTGCTTGGTCACAGAGGACTCCTCCCCGGGGCGCTGGTGCATCACGCTTTGTCGCACCTGCTAACCTGGACAGAGATAGACCACTCATGTGGAATATGTGAGGGTGAGGGTCCCATTAAAGCCCATGTACACCCGACAGGGAGACAGCCTGACTTGCCAGTGGTTCAGGTGATAAAACCTTCGAGAAGGCCCAGTCAGAGACGGATACAAGGAACTTTGTTCTTCGTATTTTTAGATCATTTAGTTTCCAGGAAACTAGAACTGCCATTTGCCTGTATCCTGTTCAGATAGACAGGAATGTAGAAGGCTCTGGAGTTCTTGCTTTTTGCTACCACACTGCCTACGCACCCTCCTTTTGGTTGCAGCCCCACAAACTCCCTTTAGGAACTGACCCTCCTCAGCCAGATGCAGTCTTGATGGGACTGTCGGTCAAAGTGGTGACCTCCCCCCGACCCCACCCTGCCACAAGGTGCTGTCAACTGCCTCGGTCCCATAGAGACTTTCTCTCCCTGGAATTTGAATCTTGAGTGGTAGGACACCAGACAGAGACATATTAGAGCTGATTCGTCTTGATGGCAACAGCTCAAAGAAGCTGTGCCTTAGAGCTGTTCAGGTTCTTGTGCTTCACCTGGGCACCGTCTTTCTGCTATGTTTCTTTCCTGATGAAGCTGGCCATAGTGGATTTGTGTTGCTGGCATCCAAAGACCCTAACTGATACGCCTCCTGGGAGGCCTACTCTCTGTAACTCATTTAAGTGTACGGCCTAGGGGACATGATGGACTTTATTTTGCTGGTATGCAGATAAGTTTCTCTTCCTTGTGATCTCGAAGGGAACTGTCTGTTGCTGCCTTTCTGTACCAAATAGCTGGTGTGTGCCCTCCTGATGAGGTCCTGATGAGGTTCTGGATCCTCTGAGAACTCTGGCAGCAGTGTGAAGGATAGATTGAAAAGGAAGGGAGTTACAAGCAAAAACCCACCAGGATATCAGTACAGTCACCCAGGAGAGAGATGACAGGCGATGGGAGCTCAGGCCAAGGCTGAGGAGCCTAGAAGATAAAAATAAATAGAAAGAGGGACTTCCCTGGTAGTCCAGTGGCTAAGACTTCATGCTCCCAATGCAGGGGGCCTGGGTTCGACCCCGGTCAGAGAACTAGATCCCGCATGTCACAACTAAGAGATTGCATGCCACAATTAAAGATCCCGCATGCCACAACTAAAAGATCCTGTATGCCGCAACTAAGACCCAGCACAGGCAAATACATAAATAAATAAATATTTTTAAAAATAAATAGAAAGAAATTAATCTGTCAGCTTGTTCTTAAACAAGATCTTGAATCCACTAATAGAATTAGTTTGTGATTAAAATGTAAAGCAGACTAAATAATATATCTCCATGGAGAGTGATGCAGAACTTTTGTTTTATCTTCAACGCTAGTACTTGGACAACTCATCAAATAAATCACCAGGACCTAACTTTGTTAGCACTAAATCTAGGTTTTGTTTCATTTAGCGCAAAGCATGCAGTACTCCTCCTGAAAATTACTTGGAAATCCTTTCAATGAATCTTCAGAATAGTCTTCTCACCCATTATCTACTTTAATATAAATGTAAGCTTCAGCCATGGCTAATATTCCTTTGGTCATTGTCTTTAAAGTGTGTTTGACCATGTGATTCTTTCATAATGCATTTCTCTGAAAAACAGGCTTAACCCATTCTGCAGATTCAATCCTTACCTAACGGAGGAGTTTCTTCCTCACAGGTTTTTGCCACAGACCAGGACAGTGGGACAAACGGCCTCATCGAGTATTCTATTCTCTCCAGCAACCAAGTACAAGCGTTCCAGATGGACACACTGAGCGGTGTGCTAACAGCAAGTGCAGTTCTGGATTATGAGTACACCAGAGCCTACAGGTTTGTCCAAGACTCAGATCCGTTTGACCAGCTATTCTGCTTTGTTGCCCCACAGTGCTTACCCTGCAGGCCTCTTTGAGTAAAAGCACACCCATAAAGTTGGACGACTTCGGGAAGAAAACCTAAGAAACTGTGAACCTTGTTTGTCTCTGGGGAAGTGGTCACTTGGGAAGCCTGGGGTCAAAGAGACGCTTGACTTCCTTATCATGCATTTCAGTCTGCCTTGTATTTGTATGTTCTTCCGAAAGATCATGCACAGACAGTGTTTCTTTTAATCCTCACAGTCACCTCCAGAGAAGTTCAGTTAGGCCTTTTCTCACTCACTAATGAGACAAGGGACATGCAGTGTCTCACTCAGGGTTACAGAACCATTTAACCATTAATCATGGTCTCACTGCCAGGTGTTCTAATGACAAATCACACTGTTTCCACCCTACAAGCTACAGAGCAGACCTTCTATTGAGGGAAAAAACAGGAATACAAGATACCTGAGTGTCAATATTCTCCTAGGCCAGACTACTTACATGTTATATGAAGAAAGTGCAGTGTATTCCTGTGGTTGAGTAGCAAGAGCCAATTAAAATGGGATCTGTTGCTGGGTGGACTGGATTAATTTAACTCTGAAAAACTTCCCAACTCTAAACGTTTGATTAAGTGTTTAGTTCTTTTTGTTTAATATATTTCAAAATATTACTTCAAAGTTATTTTAAAAGTTTAGTTTAAGACCTTACCCTGTGTTAACTAGTATAATTTTTTCAGGATTATTTTAGTGTAATCAATTGTCATGATACTTACTATATAAATATATTAAAATCAATTGTATAAATATGTTATAACCTATTCCTGCTACATTGTAGCTATAGTAATTTTAAGTGTAAAGCTTTTTTTTCTCTCCATAGATGACTGCAGGTAAATCTCAGCCTAGTTGCCACCTGAGTGATTACAAATTCAGAGATTCTTGAAGGTCTGCTATGTTCCAGGAACTAAGCATTTCCTGATTGCAATGACTTTCCGTTACAATGTTCTTATTCAATGGAGCATAATTAACGATTAAATTGAACTCCTTTCAGCATTTTCCTATTTGAGTCACAGTTTCAACGTTCCCATTTCCAACATTTAAATTGGTCCCAATATTTAAAAGCACCCCTCTCCAATTCCTCATGAATTTAAGCTGGGAGAAGCAGGAACTGAGAGAAGATGAAATCTGCACACACTGCCACAGAGAGACTCAGAGGCAACCACACTCATGCTCACACACACACACACACACACACACACACACACACACACACACACAC